>NW_008331828.1:407691-408550 GCF_000622305.1 Nannospalax galili
TGTCTCCATGGTTACCTGTTGTCACCTTATTGTTCCATGGATGTGTTTTAAACAACCCATGTTTGTGTTACTCTTAAATGTTCTAAAACTAAGGTGTGTGTCCTCCCTCTCTTGTCATTTTCTTTCTTGTATGTTACCTTGGACACCTGCTTGGTACATACGTACCTCTTTTGCTCCACAGGGTCAAGGCACTATAAATCATGCTCCTGGCAGTCTCCAGTAACTGCTACCAAACTAACTGTCCTTGTGCCCTCTTTGATTTTACCTTTAGGTAACTCTACAGCTGATAAATTGTGACATCCTCCCTTATCCTCATTTGGGAGAGAGGGCATGTTTATGTTTTTTCCACAGAATGCTGACAATGCATGTTGGGTACCTAAATGCCTCATCCGCTTTACAACATCTCCAGACTCTATGCCACCTGTGTCATCACTACACCATCCATCATCACATCCTGTGTTCCCAATTTTTAGACTGGGTTTTTAGACTCTGTTCGTGTTTCCTATGGAGTGTCTCCACCGCTGGCACCCACCGTTCTCCACTCTCAACTTTGCCTGTGATACTATGATTCTCTCCATGATTCATTAATTGTTCCACATACTTTGTACACCGTTGTTTTAATCATTTATGTAATGCCCTTCCATGCTGTACACTGTTTGTCCCCTTAGGGTCCTTTTGTTTGCTTAGAGGGGGACTTAGGCTCTGCCTAACCTCAACACAGAGCACAGGTTGGGGTAAAAGTTAACACCTTCATTAAAAGTCAGATTGATGATCTTACAGCAAAGCCAATTCAAATACATTATCTCAGGCTTGCACTTAAAGATCGGGAAGAGCCCTATGAGCCTGAAAGGCCACATGA
>NW_008331828.1:409420-444743 GCF_000622305.1 Nannospalax galili
TTAATTTCTTCATGATTATCAGTAAATATTTTGTTTTTTATATGTATTTAATATACTTATTTATCTAGTGGTCACATTAAAAAATTTCAAGCAAAGGGCTGAAGAGATGGCTCAGCAGTTTGAAGGACCCTAATTCAGTCCCCCTAGGCTAAAGACAAGGAAATAAGTCCTTCAGGCCAAAGAACTGTACAAGGAAGTAAAAATAAAAAAATAATTCTGAATGCTAAGAACAAGCTGAGCTGACCTTTTTCATGCTCTTTGCCCAAAGCTGGAAATCATCCCAGAAATGCCCCCCTACCTCTGCTTGGCACACAGCCTCCGCTTTTTTGCTTGGCACAAAGCCGCCGCTTGTGACGTTACTGCCGCTTTCTCTCTAGTTTGTGGTCTTTGTCTTTAAAAGAAGCCTGTGAACTGGGCTCTGGGCTTCTGCCCTCCGAGTGAGGCAGGGGTCCGTTTTGCAAAATGTAATAAATCCTCATGCTTGTTGCATCTCCTGGTCTGAGGACTGAGTTATTGGGGAGTGGCCTCCTATGGACGTTGGGTACCCCAAACTGGGGTTCCAACATTTCCAAGTCACTCCCCTTGTTCATTGGTGCCTAGAGCCTCACTTCCAGGTCTAACCCCAGAGCAAACCCTAGCCCATAACCTAAGACTAAATCTAGCCCTGTTCCTAGCCCAGCCCCAGGTCTAGACTTAGCCCAAACCCAGTACTAACCCTAACCCCAACACTAACCCTAATCCTAAACCTCACCCTAGCCCTAGACCTAAGCCTAGCCCTAGCCACAATCCTAGCCCTATACCAGCCCTAGTCCTAACCCTAGCCCTAACCCTAACACTTACCCTACCCCTAGTAATTACCCTAACCCTAACCCTGAAGTTATCCCTAGCCTTTCCCCTAGACCTAAGTCTACTCCCATAAACCTAAGCCTAACCCTAACACTAACCCTAGGCCTAAACTGGACCTAAACCTAGTCCTAGGATTAGTACTAACCCTTACAGGTTTAGGGCTAGGGCTAGAGTTAGGGTAAAGGTTAAGCTAGAGCTACTGATAACATCACTGGTATGGCAAGGGCTTGGGCTAGGGCTAGGGTTAAATTTAAGGGCAAGGGCTAGCAGTATGTCTAGGGTTAGGTATAGTTTTAGCTGTAGGACTGGGGCTAGGGCTATGATTAGGGTTAGGGTTAAGTTTAGGCCCATGACTAGGTTTAGGGCTGTGTTTAGGCCTATAGCTAGGACTTGGATTAGTTCTAGGTTTATGGATACAGCTAAGACTATGTTTTGTGTTAGGTTTAGGGTTAGAGTGAGAGTTATTGCTAAGATTTGGGCTACAGAGAGGGCTATAGTTAGTTCTACGTTTAGCGGAGAGTTAGGGCTAGGATTAAGGCTAGGACTATGACTAGGGCTGTGGGTATGGTTAGGGCCTGGCATAGGGCTATGTCTAGGGTTATGGCTAAGGTTAAGTCTAGGGTTAAGGCTAGGGTAAGCTTACATTTAGGCTTACAGTTAGGGTTATTGCTAAAGGGAGGAATAGGGCTAAGGCTACTGTTATGGCTAGTGCTAGGTATAAGACTAGGTCTAGATTTTGGCCTATGGCAGTGGCTATGGTTAAGTATAGGTTTAAGGTTTGGAATAGGGCTAGGTTTATTGTTAAGGTTAGTGTTAGGTTTAAGATTGGGGATATAACTTTGTCTAGGGCAAGAGCTAGGGTTAGGTTCGGCCTAGTGTTAGTATTCGGGTTAGGCTTCGGTTTAAGGTAAGAATCAGGTATAGGGCTATGGCTAGCACTAGGTCTAAGTTTAGGCTTAGAATTCGAGTTCTTACATGGATGAGGGCTATGAGGAGGCCTTGGGTTAGAGATAGGCCTAGGGCTACAACTAGTGTTAGGTTTAGAGTTAGGGTTACTGCTATGTTAGGTGAAGGGATAGTTCAGAGATAGGTTTAGGGATGGGATTAAGGTTAGGGTTAGGGCTAGGTCTAGGATTAGAGTAAGGACTATGGCTAGTGCTATGGCTAGATCAAGGTTTAGGACCAGGGCTGTGGATAACATTTGGTCTAGGGTTAGGGGTAGGTTTAGGACTATGTCTATTTTTAGAGTAAAAGTTTCAGTTAGGGTTAGTTTTAAGACTGAGATTTTGTCTAGGGTTAGGGCTAGAGTTAGTTTTAGGGTTAGCACCTAAGTTTAGGGCTAGGTATAGGGATTAGTGTTACAGTTAGGGTTAGGGTTATGGTTAGGAACAAAGTTCAAGTTAGGGCTAGGCCTAAGACTAGGTTTAGGATTATTTTAACTTAGTGTTTGTGTTAGAGTTACATTTAGTTGCAGGGTTAGAATTAGGGCTAAGGCTAGGGTTAGGGTTATGGTTAATGTTAGGGTTTGGGGTTATGGCTACAGTTAGGGCTAGGGCAAGTTTTAGGGCTAGGTTTTGGGTTAGGTTTAGAACTAGTATTAGGGCTAGGGGTAGGGATATGGCTTCTGTTAGGGTTAGGGCTAGTTTTAGTGTTAGGTTTACAGTTAGGGTTATGGTTAGGGCTAGCATTAGAGTTATGGTTAGGTTTAGGGTTAGTATTAGAGCTAGAGTTAGGGATAGGGTAGGGTGTGCTATGGCTAAGGCTAGGCCTAGGTCTATTATTAGGGTTGACATTAAGAGTTAAGACTAGTGGTAGTGATAGTGCTAGAGCTAGGATCATGTCTGGCGTTAGGTCTTGGACTATGTGTATTGTTAGGGTTAACACTAAGAATAGGGTCATCTCGGGTTTGGGTTAGGGTTAGGTTTAGGTTTAAGGCTAGAGTTAGCTAGAGTTAGGGTTAGGGTTAGGCTTAATTATAGGATTAGGTTTAGGGTTAGGTCTAGGTCTAGGATTATGTTTAGTGCTAGATTAGGCCAAGGGTTAGTGTTAGGTTTAGGCTTAGTGTTAGGGTTAGAGTAAATACTATGGCTATATCTAGGGAAAGTCTAGGTTTACAATTGGGCCTAGGGTTATTGGCAGGTTTAGAGCTAGGGCTAGGCCTACAACCAGGTCTAGTGTTAGGGTTAGGACTAAACTAAGTCTTGGATTCAGTTTGGTGTTAGAGTTATGGTTGGGGCTACAGCTAGGTTTAATCTAAGTACTAGGGTTATTGCTAAGGGTAGTGCTAAAACTAGCATTAGGGAAAGGTCCAGGTTTATAATTACGCCTATAGTTATTGCTAGGATTAGAGGTAGGGATAGGCCTAGAAAGAGGTGTAGGGTTAGGGTTAGGGCTAAACTAGGTCTTGGGTTCAGTTTAGGGTTAAGATTAGAGGTATTCTCAGGGCTATGGCTAGGTTTAATCTGAGTACTAGGGTTATTGCTAAGGGTAGTGCACAGCTAGGGTTAGGAATATATCTAGGGCTAGGAGTATGCTTAAGGCTGGGTTACATTTAGTGCTACAGTTAGGGTAAGGATTAGGGTGAGAGATAGGTCTAGTGCTAGGTTTTGGTTTAGGAATAGTGTTTCATTTAGGGTTATGATTACTTTTAAGTCTAGGTCTAAGCCTAGGGCTAGAACTAGGAAAAGGGCTAGGTTTAGGGACAGGGTTAAGTCTAGGTCTTGCCTAGGGCTATGTCTATGGTTAGTGATCGGATTAAGGGTTGGGCTAGGGCTAAGTTTAGGGTAGTTCTTATGTTAGGGAATAGGATATGGATAGGGATAGGAATAAAGCCTAGGGTAGGACTAGAGATAAGGCTACATTTATTGTTGTGGTTAAGGTTAAGGTTATATTTAGGGTTTGGTTTAGTGCTATGAACCTGGTCTGAACTAGGGCTAGGGTTACTTTTAGGGCTTGGGTTAGGGCTAGTGCTAGGGCCAGGACTAGGTCAAGCTCTAAGTCTGGGTCTAGCATTAGGTCTAGGGCTATGGCTATGGTTAGTGCTAGGATCATGGATAGGGTTAGGGCTAGCATTAGGGCTAAGTTTAGCATATGGGTAGGGCTTAAGTTATGGTTATGTGTAGGACAAGGGTTTTGTCTCAGTTTATAGCTAGGGCTAGGGAAAAGTTTAGGTCAGTTTAGGATAGGGCTGGGGTTAGTGTAGGGGTTAGGGTTATGGTTAGTGCTAGGGTTAGTATTAGGTCTTGGCTGAGGGTTAGGGTTAGGGTAGGGATAAGGTTAGAGTTAGGGTTAAATTTATGGATAGGTTCGAGTTAGGGCTAGGGTTAGGGTTGTGTTTAGGTTTAGGTTTAGGGTTAGGTTTAAAGTTAAGACTACAGTTAAGGTTTCACGATCAGGACTAGGGCTAGAGCTAGGCCTTGGGCTAGGAGTACATCAAGGTTTAGGCCTAGGGTTGTGGCTATGTTTGGGGCTAGGGTTAGCTCTAAGTTTAGTGTTAATGTTAAGGCTAGGTTTGGGGTCAGAACTACACTAGGTCTAGGGCTAAATTTAGTGTTAGTGCTAGGGTTTGGTTTAGGTTTAGGACTAGGGTTAGGGTTATGGTGAGAGCTAGGTTTTGGGTTATGATTAGGGTAAAGGATAGGGTTATGTTTAAGGTTAGGTTAAGGTTAGTGTCACGGTTAATGTAAGGGTTAGAATTTGGGTTACAGGGAGGAAAGATTTATTTTTCCTGTTAATGCTAAGGGTAGGTTTTCCATTTAGTTTAGGTTTAGAGTTAATGTTAGGGTGTGAGCTGGTTTTAGGGCTATTTTTAGGGGTATTTTTAGGATTTGCAATAGAGCCTATGGTTAGGGTTAGGGTTAGCATCAGGTCTAAGGGTATGACTTGGCTTAGGGTAATTCTATGTCTATGGTTATGGCTTGGATTAGGGATAGGGTAAAGGTTAGGGTTAGGGTTATGGCTAAGCTTATAGCTAAAGCCAGGGCTATGGTTAGATGTACATTTAGGGCTAGGGTTAGGGTTATGATCAGGGTTGGCTTTAGGGTTAGATATAAGTTTATGTCTATGATTATGTAAAGGTTAGGGCTAAGATTAGGGCTAGGGCTAGGACTAAGTATAGGGCAAGGGGAAACAATATATCTAGGGTTAGGTTTAGGGTTTGGGTTAAGGCTAGGCCCTATCCCTATACATATCCCTATCCTATTCCTAGTCTATTCCTTAACTCTAGCACTAGCCCTAAACCTAGCCCTAACCCTAATTCTAAACCTAACCAAAACCCTAACCCTGTACCTACCCTTAGCCCTAAACCATGACCTAGAGCTAACCTTACACCTAAACCTAGTCCTAAACCTAGGCCCATGTTTGTAATTAGCCCTAGCCTTAACCCTAGTCCAATCCCTATCCCTACCCCTAACTCTGACCCTAACCCTGATACAAATCATAAGCCTAGACCCTTAATGTTTCCTAGCCCTTACCTGGACTTTGTCCTATATCTAATCTTAGGAATGGCCCTAGCAACTAACCCTAACCATAAAAAAGGAATGTGTGATTCACATAGCTGTTCCTTCTATTTCATATTCATTTCCTCAATTCTAATGTTAACACTATAGTTTTTACCATGGAATGCAAACTCAAGTGATGCGTCCTCTTCTTTAATGCCTTGATTGACCTACTTCACATAGCTTTCTTTCTTAGAAGGGCAAAGGATATATGATACACAGAGCCATTCTACCTTTCAATTTCCTTTGCTCTTAATGCCATGATATAACTATACTGTATACCAATGAAAAGGAAACAGCAACTTCTTGAATGAACTACTTGGAACATGTAATACAGATAGCGAAAAGGAACATGTAATACAGATAGTGATTATTTCCATATCACTTCCACTGTACTGAAAGCTTAGATAGAATTATAGTGTTTACTAAGGAAAAGCAAAAATGCTATAAACTCATGACTTGTCAGTTTTTCTAACACCTCGAATGACTAATTTGGTCTAGCCTTTTTCCTTAATAGTGATATGGATGGTGTGATACAGATAGCCATCTATCCTGGCCCTAGCAGTAGCTTTAGCCCTAAACCTGACCAAAACCCTATTATTAACCCTATCCATAATGGTAGCACTAACAATATTTCTTACTCTAACCCTAACCATAAGCATAGCCCTGGACCTAACCCTAGGTGTAGTGCAAGCCCTAGTTCTAGCCCTTGCCTAGCCTAGATGTATCACTGACCCTTGACCCTCACCCAAATCCTAACTTTAATACTATTCATATTCCTAGCTCTTGCTGTAGGCCCAAAACTATTCCTAATCTTACCCCTAAACCTAGCCCTAATCCTAGTGGTGAACTTAGACCTAACCTAGTCAGAACCCCAGTACTAAACATGACATTAACACTAATCCTAACCCTTACCCTAACCCTAGCCCTAGTCCTAGTCCTAGCTGTGAACCTAACCCTAACCCTAAAACCTAACAATAATCCTAGCCCTATTCCTAGTCATAGCCCTAGGCCTAGACCTAGACCTCATCTTACCCCTAAATGTAGCTTGAAACTGGGCTAACCTTTAACCTAGCCCTAGCTCTAACTCCAGTCTCAACCTCCTAACCCTTACCCTAACTCTAACCCTAATAATTAACCTACCTCAAACATAAGCACTAACCCTAGACCTAAACATAGCCATAGCCATAGGCCTAACCATTGACCAAGGCCTTGCTTGAGCCCTAGCTGTAGCTCTAGCCTAGACATAGTACTGACTGTGACTATAACCACAATACAAATACTAACCATAACATTTGCGCTATTTCTAGTCCTTTCCATTGTCCTATAACTAGGCCTAACCCTAGCTATAGCCCTAGACCAAGCACTAGAACTAACCCTAGCCCTAGCCATAGACCGAGAACTAATCCCATTGCTAACCTTAGCTCTAGATCTAGTCCTAAACAAAGATGTAACCCTACCACTAGCGTAGCCCTAAACCTAACTTTTACCCGAACCATAACCCTAACCCTAAAATTAACCCTAACCCTATGACTAACCTAGCCCTAAACCTAGCCCTAGCTCTAGCTGTAACCCTAACCCTAAACCTAACAATAAGCCTAGCCCTTATCCTAACCTTAAATCTAGACCTAATCAAAGCCATATGTTTAGGCCTAAATCTTGAACTAGCAGTTTCCCTAGCCATAGCCCTAGTCATATCCATAGCCCTAGGCCAAGTCCTAGCAGTAGCCATAAACTTAGGCCTAGTCTTAGGCCTAACCTTAACCTCTAACCAAACCCTGCCTTAGCACTGACCTTAAATCTAGCCATAGGTTTCACCCAGGTCCTACCTATAACCTTAGCCTTACCCACCCTTAAACCTAGAACTAATCCTAGTCCTAAGCTTAGCCCTAAACCTAATCATATCCTTCACCTTAATCTTAGCCCTATCCCTATCCCTAGCCCAAGGTCTAGACCAATACCTAACCCTACTCCTAAACTTAGTCCTAAAACTAGGCTTAACCGGATACTAGCAGACAGCCTGAGAGGGTGGGTTCCTAACTCCATAGTTGTAACAGCTCTGATCTCAGCAGACCCTCAGAGAGTGCCTAGTTCTAGCCTCCCTCTGGCCTCTCTTTGACAGAGGGGCTGAGAAGGATGGGGATTTCCTGAGAGCCCCTCCCTGTCCCCAACCCTGTCTCCACATAGTGGTGAGCTTCCCCTTATTGTATCATACCCAACCCCCTACCCGGGATTTCATGATGCCCCTCCCCAGGAGCCAGGGCAAATCTGGCTTTTGTAGGCCAATGCTGAGATCCTAGCAGACAACCTGAGAGTGTGGACTTCCTGAAAGTGCCCAGATCCTGCCTCCAAATGGTGAAGGAATCCTGAGTACACTTGAGTGGACCCTGAATTGGGCTTCTGTGTGTACTCCTGAATAGCTGATATGAAGCCATCAGTTCCTTCCAAATTAAACCTGAGAAAACCTGAAACCTGTACCAACCAGCTTTACATAACCAAGAAAGAAAGGATCTAGGTGGCACCCTGATAATACAAACAGAAGAATACTTCAACTTAATTCTCATATCAGAATAATAAACAACAAAAGAAATTCACGTGCCAAAATCACAAAGAAAGAACAATAAAATTGAAAGCAAAAACACTATGTCCCCACCAAACTCCACCAGTCCTACAGAAGAGTTCTACAAGGAGAATGCCCTAGAGATAAACCAGGACATTGAATTTAAAAGAACAATCATAAATATGATCATAGAATTCAATGAAATTAAAGAACACACAAACAAATCAAAGATCTAGAGGAAGATAGGGATAAACTTCTGAATGATTTCACAAAAGAGATAGAAACATTGAAGAGAACTCAGGCAGAAGTGAAGAAAGAAATGCAAAACTCAATAAGCCAACATGAAAGAACAGGGGAAAGCCTCACCATTAGAATGAATGAAATGGAAAACAGAATATCAACACTGAAGGATAAAGTTGAAGAATTGGACCACTCAAACAAAAATGGAAAATTTTAAAAAACACAGGAATGGAATAGGCAAGAGATGTGGGACAGCATGAAAAGACCAAATTTAGGGATCATGGTAACAGAGAAAGGAGAATATTTTCAGATTATTCATGTAGACCAAATCTTAAACAGGATAGTAGAAGAGAACTTCCCGAAATTAAGGAAAGACATCCCCATGCAAATATAGGATGCACATAGAACACCAAACAGACAGGATCAAAAAAGAAACTGCCCAGAACATATCATAGTAAAAACACTAAATGTACAGAACAAAGAGAGAATACTGAAAGCTGCAAAAGGAAAACAACAAGTCATATATACAGGAAAACCCATCAGAATTACAGCTGACTTTTCAGTGTAAAGTAGAATTCAGTGCAAACTATGAAAGCCAGAAGAGCCTGGACCAAGACATGACAATAGATGCCAGCCCAGAATACTATACCCAGAAAATGTCTATTAGAGTTGAGGGGAAAGAAAAATCTTCCATAACATGAATAGCCTGAGAAAATACATGTCCACAAAAACCAGCCCTTCAAAGAATACTTGAAGCAATACAGAGATCAGAGAGAGAAACAACTATACGACAGGGGGAATGAAAGAAAATAAATAAAGGCTTAATTGAGGAAACACAACAATAGAAAACACAAACAGCAATCAAAATGATGGCAACCAATACACATATTTCAATAATAACTATAAAAAGCAATAGACAAGTTAAGTCTAAGTGTTAGTGTTAGGGTCAAGGTTAGGGTTAGTGTTGGAGCTAGATTTAGGGTTAGGTTAAAGTTTAGGGATAGGGTTAGAGCTATAGTTAAGGTTAGGGTTAAGTATGGCCTATGGAAAGGCTAGGAACAGGGTTAGTGTTAGTTTTAGGGTTAAGATTAGTGTAAGGGTATGCACTAGGTCTAGGCTAGGGCTAGGGCTATAGTTAGAGCTCTTGCTATGCTCTGGAAAGGGCTCTATCAAAGGCTGTTATGTTTGAGGCTATGGTTATAGTCTAGGGCAGGGATCAAGATTAGGGTTAGGCTTAGGGCCAGGGCCAAGGCTAGGTGTAGGAATAGGGTTAGGGTTAAAGTTAGAGCTAGTGTTAAGGGTAGTGCTAGTGGCTAGTGCCAGATAGGGATTAGGATAAAGGATATGTCTAGGTTTAGGCCTAGTTCTATGGCTATGGTAAGGGCTAGGATTTGTTCAGTGTTAGAGATAGGTCTCAAGCTGCATTTAGGGTTAGGGTTAGGGTTAGGGTTAGGGTTAGGGTAAGGGTTAGGGCCTGGATTAGGGTTAGTTTATGGATAGGGCTAGTGGTATTGATAGTGTTAGGGCTAGGGCTAGTGTCAAGGTTAGGGCTAGGATTAAGTCTAGGCTGATGACTAGGCTAGGACTAGGTCTAGAACCTGGGCTAGAGCTACAACTAGGGTTAGGGCTAGGTATAGGGCTATGGAAAGGCTAGGAACAGGGTTAGTGTTAGTTTTAGGGTTATGATTAAGGTAACAATCTGTGCTAGGTCTAGGCTAGGTCTGTGGCTACGGTTAGAGTTCTTGCTAGGGTTAGGTCTGTGGCTATGGCTATAATCAAGTCTAGAGTTAGGTCTTGGTTTCTGGTTACCTTTATTATAAGACTAGGGTTAGGGTTAGGGTTAAATAGAGAACTGGGGTTAGGGCTAGGTTTAGGGTTAGGCCTTGATTTGAGGCTGGTTTTAGGGATAGGATTATGTCTACTTCTAAGGACTGGATTAAGACTAGGGTTAGGTCTAGAGTTAGAACTAGTGTTAAGGTTTGGACTAGGGCAACTCTAAGGCTAGGTCTAGGGTTAGGCCTAGGGATTCGTCTATGGTTGGTGCTAGGATTATGGATAGAGTTAGGGCTAGTGTTAGGGCTAAGATTATAGGTAGGTTTAGGGATTGAGCTACAGCTAGGAATGGACACAGGGTTATATCTAAGGTTATGGATAGGGCTAGGGCAAGAGTTAGGTGTAAACTTAGGAATGGGGTCGAGCTGCCATTAGTGTTAGGTTTAGTATTAGGTTTAAGGTTAGAGTTAAGGTTAAGATTAGGGTTAGATTAGGGTTAAGGTTAGGCTTCTGTGATGGCTACGTTTAGGGTTAGGGTCAGGGTTAATGTTACTATTAGTGTTAAGGGTTAGAGTTAGGGTCAGCCTTCATGTTAGGACTAGAGTTAGGAATAGGGTTAGGTATAGAGCTAGGACTTGGTGAGGGCTAGGTCTATGATTAAGGCTAGGTGTAAAGATGCTTAAGTTTAGGGTTAAGTTAGGGCTAGGATTAGGGTTATAGTTAGGTTTAAGGTGAGGTTTCTGCTTGTGGGTGGGATTGAGATTGGGCTAGCAGTAGGGTTTGGTTTAGGATGAGTGGGTTATCATTAGGGTTAGGGTTAGGTTTAGAGTTAGGATTAGTGTCCAGGCTAGTGTTAGGGCCAGGCTTGGGGATAATGTTAGGCTATGATTAAGGCTTGGTTTAGGAATAGGTTCAGGGCTAAGGTTATGGTTAGGCATACAGTTGGGCCTATGGTTAGGGTAAGGAATAGGGCTAAGTTTAAGACTATGGCTAGGGCTAGGTTTAGGGAATGGGCAAGACAGCTTGGGGTTAGGGATAGGCTTATGCCTAACTTTGGGCTATGATTAGGGCTAGGGTTAGAGCTACAGCTAAGCCTAGGCTGAGGTCAACAGATCTTGGGATCCTGTTAGGTTTATTATTAAGGTTAGGGTTTAGGTTATATATAGGATTGGGGTTAGGACTAAGGGTTAGGTTTAGGGTTGGGCCTAGATTTTGGACTATGTTTAGGGTAGGTTTATGTCTAGTTCTCAGGACTGGGCTAAGACTAGGTTTAGGTCTAAAGTTAAAGATAGTATTAGGGCCAGTGCTAGGGCAAGCTCTAAGGCTGGTCTAGGGCCTAGGCCTATGTCTATGGTTAGTGCTAGATGATGTATAGAATTAGGACTAGTGTTAGGGCTGAGGTTAGGATACACCTAGGGCTAAGATTAAGGCTAAGGTTAGGGCTTTGGGTGTGGGTTAAGTCCAGGGCTATGTCTAAGTTTATGGATAGGGCTTGGGCAAGGGTTAAATTTAAGACTGGGGTATGGGTGGGGCTACCATTAGGGTTAGTGTTAGTGTTAGTATAAGGTTTAGAGTTAGAGTTATGGTTAGATCAGGGCTAGGGTTCGATTTGGGTAAGGGCTAAGTTTAAGGTTAGGATCAAGAATAAGGTTAGAATTAAGGTTGAGGGTTTGGGTTAGGGTTAGCACTTGCATTGAAACTGGAGTTAGGGCTAGAGATAGGTATAGAGCTAGTCCTAGGATTACTCTTAGGGCTAGGGTTAGGTTTATGATCAGTTTAAGGGGTTAGGTTTAGGGTTAGGTTAGGGATTGGGTTAGTGTTTAGGGTAAGTGTTACTACTAATGTGTGGGTTTGGGTTTAGGCTAGGAATAGGGCTAGGTTTAGGGTTAGGGTTAGAGTCAGTGTCATGGCTAGGTCTAGGGTTAGTGCTAGGGCTAGGGCTAGGATAAGTTCTATGGTTAATCCTAGGTCTGTGACTACGATTAGGGCTAGAGATAAGAATAGGTTTAGGGCTAGGCATAGGTCTAAGTTTATGGCTACCCTTAGGGTTACAGATATGTTTAGGGCTCATTTTATGGTTAGATTTAGGACTAGGTTTGAGCTAAGCCAAGGTTTAGGGTTACATGTAGGGTAAAGGTTAAGCTAAAGTTTAAAGTTAGGTTTAGGGGTAGAGATAGGGCTAAGTTTGGGTTTAGTGTTAGGGAGAAGGTTCAAGCTAGGTTTAAGATTAATTTTAGGGCTAGGGCTAGAGTTTGGATTAGGTCTAGGTATAGGGGAGGTCTATAGCTAGGGTTTTGTCTAGGATCAGGGCTAGGGTTGTGTTAGGGTTATGTCTAGGGTTAGGATTAGTGCTAGCTCTTAGGGTAGGTTTAGGTTAGGGTTAAGGTTAGGTTTAGGTTTAGGGTTAGGGTTACTTCTAACTTAGTGGTAGGAATAGGTTAGGATTAGGGCTAGGATTACTGCTATGATTGTCTATTTCTAAAGCTAGGGTGAGAGTTAGGACTATTTCTATTGATATTTCTAAGCCTAGGGATAAGGAAAGGTTTATGTCTTGATTAAGTTTAGCTTTAAGGTTACAGTTAGGCTTTGTACTAAGGCTAGGCTAATGGATAGAGCTAGATCTAGGGTAGGCCCAGGTCTATCATTAATTCTAGGGTTAGGTCTTGAGTTAGGATTCTGCTTTTGCTAGCATTAGGGAAAGGTGAGGATATGGGTAGGGTTAAGGGTCATACTAAAGCTACATTCCTTTATTCATCTATCCCTACATCAAGATGTAGTCATTAACCTTGCCGTAGGCCTAGCCCTAGCCCTAGCACTAACCCTTGCCCTAGTAGTAGCTCTAAACCTAAACCTAAACCTAAACCTAAACCTAAACTTACCACAGAACGGACCCTAGTCCTACCACTAATCCTAGCCCTAACCCTAACCTTAACCCTAAACCTAAACCAAAAGCTACCCTAGACCTGAGCCTAGTCCTAACACTACCCCTAACCCTTGTCACACAACAAGCCCAGACACTAACCACAGTCCTAACCCAACCCATAGCCATAACAATAATCATAGCCCTAACCCTAGCACTAAACCTAGAACTAACTCTATCACTGGTCCTAGACCTAAATATAACCATAGCCATAAATGTAACTTTAAATCTTGCCATAGAACTAACCCTAACACTAACCCAAAACCTAGCCATAATCCTATTCCTGAACTTAATCCAAGACCTAATCCTAGATGAAACCATAGACCTAGTACTAGCCATAGATCTAGCTCCAACTATAAGCCTAGCCTCATTTTAGCACTAACCTTAACCCTATACTTAAACCTACCTTACACCAGACACTAGCCCTAACCCTTGTCCTAAACTAGCCAAGGCTCTAATGCTAGCCCTATCCCTGATCATATCATTAGCACTAATCCTAGCTCTAACCCTGGCAAAGCAATAACCTAGAACTAAACCTACCCTGGCTCTACCTCTAAAAATAAGCCTATCCTAAACCCTAACCCTAACTCTAGCCCTAGAACTGTCCCTAACCCTAAACCAAACCCTCACCTTAATTTTAATCCCTAACATTAGCTTAAATCATCACCATAGAGCTAGGACTAAGCCTAGACATATCCCTAAATTCAGCCCTAGACCTAACCCTACCTGGAACCATAGTCCTAAACATAGACCTTCACCTAGCCATAGCTCTAATTCTCCTTTCAAATTTAAACCCAACCCTAAACTTAACTGTACCCTATCATTAAACCTAAGAATACATCTAATACTTGCTGTAGCCCAAACTCTAGCAATAACTCTAAAAGTAATCCTAAACATAGCCTTAGTCCTAACTCCAACACTACATGTAAACATAATGCTGACACTAACTCTAACCCTAGCCATAGTGCTAACAATAATCTAGCCTTAAACCTAGAAATAACCATAGCCATGGCCCTAGGCCTAATCCTAGACCTTGCTCTAGGCCTAGCCATAAGCCTAACTCTAGAATTAGACCTAGCCGTACCCATAGACCTAACTCTAAACCCAACCTTTAACCTAACCCTAACACTAACCCCAACACTAAACTTAGAACTAACCCTAGCCCTAAGCCTAGCCCAAGTCATAACCCTAGACCCGAACATCACCCTACCCCTGGTGTAGACCAAGCCCTAACCGTAGTCCTAACCATAGCCATAACCCTATCCTCAGCTTTCCCTAATGCTAGCCCTGAATCTATCCCTAAACCTAGCATTAAACATAGATATAAACCTAGACCTAACCCTAGGCCTAGCCCTAGCAATTGCTCTAACCCTGACTGTCACACTAGTCCTAACCTGATGGCTAAACCCTAGCATTAAACCCAGCCATTGCTGGAGCCCAAACCTAACCCTAAGAATCAAACGAGCCATATCCCAAGCCCTAGCCCATGCCCTATCCCTATCCCTATCCCTATCCCTATCCCTATCCCTATCCCTATCCTTGTCTGTATCCCTATCCCTATCCCTATCCTTGTCTGTATCCCTATCCCTATCCCTATCCCTATCCCTACCCCTACCCCTACCCCTACCCCTACCCCTATCCCTATCCCTATCCCTATCCCTATCCCTATCCCTATCCCTATTCCTATCCCAAACTCTAGGCCTAATTCTAGCCCTAGCCCTAAACTTAGCCCAGACCCTAGCCTATCCTTAAATCTAGGACTACTCTTAATCCTAGTTTTAGCCCTAAACCTTGCAGTAACTCTAGCCCTAATTCTAAACCTAGCCCTTTCGTCAGCCATTGACTGAGCCCTAAAATCTAACTGTAAACCTAATGTTAATCCTAATACTAACAGTAGGCTTAACCTAGTCATAACCCTAACCCTAGCCCTAGGCATAGCCCTAACTAGCGTCCTAAGCCAAAGCCTAGACCTAACAATAAACCTAACCCTAACTCTAACCCTAAATCTAGACCTAACCATTTCCATAGAACGACGCCTACAGGGTGACCTGGTCCAAGTTCTAGCCCTAGATCTTGACCTAGTTCTAGACCTAGGCCAAGATTTAGCACTAGCCATATCCCTAGCGCTAGTCTTGGCTGTAACCAGCATTTTAACTCTAACCCTAAACCGAAATCTATCATAGCCCTTACCCAATACCTAGCCCTAGCCTTAGCCGTATCCCAGACCCTATTCCTAACAGTAGCAGTAACCATAGTCCTGCCCCAAATCCTTGTCCTTACCATAACCATAGCCCTCCCTTAACTAGAACTATACTTAACCCTAGCTTTAGTCTTAAACTTGGCAATAACCATAGCCACAATCCTAAACCTAGCTCTTAATCTATCCTTAGCCCTGTCTCTAACCATAGCTCTAAACCTAATGCTAACCCTAACTCTAACCCTAACCATAGTCCTTGCCCTTAGTCTAACCTGGCCCTAGTCCTAACCACAGGCCCAACCCTAATCCTATAACTAACCCAAGCCTAGCCTATCCCTATTGCTAAACCTAGGCCTACACCTAGCCCTACCCACAGCCTTAATCCTAGCAATATCAGCCCTAAACCCAGTCATAATCATAGCTCAACACCAACTCTAATCCTAAACGTAAACCTAGCTCTACCCCTAGCTGTAGCCCAAACCATAGCCCCAACTATAATACCAAAAAAACCCTAACCCTAAGCCTAAACCCAGCTCTAAACTTATCCCTAACCCCAGGTCTAACCTGATCCCTAGCTGTAGTGCTAACTCTAGCAATAACCCTAGTGCTCAGCTTAAACCTAGCCCTAAACCTAACACTAACCCTAACCCTAACCCTAATCTTAACCCTAACCTTATCTGTAACATGCTAACCCCAGTTCTAAACCTAGTCATAAGCCTAGCCCTAACCATTTCACTAATCCTACCCAGAGCTCTCAACCTAGTCCTAGTCCTAACCATAACCATAGCCCTAGCCTTAAACCTAATCTTGTCCTTGTCCTAGCCCTAAACCTAGCCTTATATCTAATCCTAAATCTAGACCTAAACCTAATGCTAACCTAGGCCTAGCCTAGAGTTTAGGGTTAGTGCCATCTTTAGGGCTAAGTCTAGGTTAGGGTAATCCTAACCCTAACACTAACTATATATAGTACTGGGTTTAGGTCTATGTAGGGTTAGGGTTAGCCCTTAGGTTTAGGGCTAGTGTTTGTGCTAGGCATAATGTTGGGGCTTGTATTAGGTCTAGGACTAGGTTTAGTGCTCCTTTAGGCCTGGGTTAGTATTAGTGTCAGGTTTAAGATTAGGGTTAGAGTTAGGGCTAGGGCTAGGACTAGACCTAGGGTTAAGTTTAGGGTAAGATTTAGTGTTAGGATTGGGGTTAGTACTAGTACTAAGTTTTGGTGAAGGTTTAAGTTTAGGTTTATGGCTAGGGCTAGGGTAAGTTTTATGGTTAGGGTTAAATTTAGTGTTAGGGTTATGGTTAGGTTTAGAGATAGGTTTAAAGGTAGTACAGGGGATATGTTTAGTGGCTAGGGCTACGACTAGGCCTAGGATTATTATTATGGATAGGTGTAGGGTAAGAGGTAGGTTTAAATCTAGTTTTAATGCTAGGGATAGAGTTAGTTCTAGGTTTAGGGGACAACTAGGGCTATGGTTAGTGTTAGGGCCTGGCCTAGGCTTATAGTTAGAGTTAGAGAGAGGGTCAAGACCAGGTTTGTTTTAGGTTTAGTGTTAAGGTTAGTGTTAGCATTAGATTTAAGTCTTGGCTAAGACTAAGGCTAAGGCTAAGGCTACATCATGGATTATGCCTAGGGCTATGGCTATATTTAGGTCTAGGTTAAGGGCTAGTTTTATTGTTTGGGTTAGCATTATGTTTAGGATTCAAGTTAGGGCTACAACTAGGGTTAGGGCTAGGTTAGTCCTAGCATTATTGTTAGTGTTAGGCTGAAGTTAAGTTTACAGTTGGCTAGGGCTAGAGCTAGATCTACTATTAGGGCTAGAGTTATTGCTAGGATTAGGGCTTTGGCTTGGGCTAGGAGTAGATCTGTGTTTAAGGGTAAGATTAGGGTTGGGGTTAGGTTTAGGGTTTGTGCTATGATTAGGGATAGGTCTAGGTTAGGGTTACAGTTAGTGTTTGGCCTGGTTTTATGTTTAGGTTTAAAAGCAGGATTCTGGCTATGACTAAGAGTAGGACTGGGGCTAGGGCTAGAGCTAGGGCTAGGGCTAGGGCTTGGGTGAGAGTAAGGGTTAGGATTGGTTTAGGTTAAGGGTGGATTAGGGATATTAAAAGGGCTGGAGTTAAGGCTAGTATTCAGGTTAGAGTTAGGTTTAGGGCTAAGTTTAAGGGTAAGCCTACAGCTGTTTATGCCTAGGATTAGTGTTGTGGATAGGGCTAGGTTTAGTGTTAGTGTTAGGGCTATGGTCAGGCTAAGGTTAGGCATAGGACTAGGGTTAGGTTCAAGGTTAGGGTTTGGACTAATTTTAGGACTAATACTAATATTAGGCCTAGTGAGAGGCATAGGGATAGGGACAGGGCCTGGGATAGGACTTGAGTGAAGTCTACATTTATTCTTAGGGTTTTGGTGAGGTTTAGGGTTATAGTTACGGTTAGGGTTACAGAAAGGACTATTGCTAGGGCTAGAAGTAGGGCTAGATTTATGGTTTGGGTAAGGTTAGGAAAGTTCTAGGGTTAGTGCTAAGGCTAGATTTTTTGTGAGGGGTAGGGCTAGCTAAAGGGTTAAGCCAAGGTCATTGGCTAGGTATTTGGCTAGGTTTGGTGTTAGTGTTTGTTAGTGTTAGAGTTAGGGTTAAGGTTATATTTAGGCCTAGGGATAGGGAAAGGAATAGGATAGGGTTAGGCCTAGAGTTAAGACTAGGGCTAGGCTAGGGCTAGGGCTAGGGTTAGGGATAGGGATAGTGCTACCACTAGGGATAGGACTAGGGTTAGGTCTACAGTTAGGGCTAGGGAGAGGGCTAGGGTTGGTTCTAGACAGGGGCTAGGTTTCAGGGTAAGGCTGTGGTTAGGGCTAAGGTTAGGCTAGACATATGGATAAGGTTACAGATAAAACAAGGGTTTGGTCAAGGTCTGGGATTAGGTTTAGGGCTTGTGCTAGGCCTATGACTAGGTTTAGGGCAAGGGAGGGTTAGGTTTAGGTTTAGTATTAAGGTTAGGCTTAGGGTTAGGTTTAGGGTTAAGCTTAGGGCTAGGTTTAGGGTTAGCTTTAGGGTTAGGTTTAAGGTTAGGTTTAGAGTTAGGGCTAGGACTATGGCTAGGTTTAGGCTGAGAGCTAGGGTTATTATTAGGGTTAGCACCACAGTTACGGCTGGGTTTAGGCTTAGTATTTGGGTTAGGTTTAATGTTCTGGATAGGATTAGGTCAGAGCTAGAGTTAGAACTAGGGCTAGGATTCGGTTTAGGATTTGGTTTTTTGTTTGAGGTAGGGTTAAGACTGACATTAGGGCTAGGGCTAGACCTATGGCTAGGACTTTGAATAGAGCTTTGGTTATGATAAGGCTTATAGTTAGATTTAGGGTCAAGGTTAATGGACAAGGTCAGGGCTAGGTCCAGGGCTAGGTCTAGGTCTTGGGCTAAGTTTAGGTATAGGGTTAGGCCTACGGTTATAGATTCATGTTACCAGAGTTCTCTCAGTGTCTCTTGTGCTATCAGGCAAACCACATAACATATGTTTATGTGCATTTATTACTGTTGGGGGCCACGGAGAGAGTGACTTACAAAGAAATGTACACCCCGTGCCTAGCTCCAATCCATTCAGGTCCTGCAGTGCAGCTTAGAGCTTGCCATATCAGACCACTCCGATGCCATGCCCATTGTCACTGCTTGCATTTGCCCACACCTCAGGGGCCAGCAGTCTCAGCCCAGGTCTATTCTGTCAGGCCATTCTGTCCTTGAGCATGCACGGCTGCTCCATATTCCCCATGCATACTTGCAGCTTGCCGCTTCTGTCCCAAGATGGCGCCACAAGCCCCTCCTTCCACAGCTCACTCTGCCCGGTCCATTCTCCACCACAGGCCCTGCCCCTTGAGGACCCAGAACCCCTGGGAAACACAATGCCATTATGATGAGATTTAGGAATATGGTTAGTGCTCGGGTTATGGTTAGGAATAGGGTTAGGCTAGGGTTTGGCTAATTTTAGGGATACTGATAGGACCAGGGATAGATTTATGTCTAGGTTTTTGGCTAAATTGTGGTCTAGGTCTAGACCTAGGGCTAGGTATAGGATTAGGTATAGGTAGAAGGTTAGGATTAAGGTTAGGGTTAGGGTTAGTGTCACATTTAGGACTAGGTTTTAGGGATAAGTTTAGAACTAGAACTATAGCTAGCATTAGTTTTAGTTTTAGGGGAGGGTTAAGGCTGTTACTATTAGGGCTATTTTGAGGCTTAGGGCTAGGTTAATAACAGTTATGGTTATGTTTAGGACTAGGGCAGTGTTAGGTTTAGGATTATAGTTAGGTTTAGAGTTAGAACTAAGGCTAGAGTTAGGGCTATGGCTATGGCTATTGATAGTTCTATAGTTAGTGCTAACACTCAGGCTAGGGTAAGGTTAAGAGTTATACCAAGAGCTATGGCTAGTGGTAGTTCTATGGCTGGTGCTAATGCTTGGGCTAGGGCTCAGTCAATGTTTAAACCTAGTGTTATGGTCACAGTTATGTCAATGTTTAGGTCTAGGTTTATTATTAGGGTTAGAGTTAGGATTAGGAGTGGGGTTAGGACTAGGTATACTAGGTCTAGTTATACTGCCTGGTTTAAGGCTAGGTTTAGAATGTGGAGTTAAGGTTACAGTTATGGTTATGTTTAGAGATAGGGTTAGGTTTTAGCTCAAGGCTTAGTGCTAGGGTAGGTCTAGGGATAGTGTTAGGTTTAGGTTTAGGGTTAGGGTTATAGTTAGGGCTATGGTTATGTCCAGGCCTAAGGCTACATTTAAGATCAGACCTGGGGCTTTTGCTAGTGGTAGGGCTACAGCTAAGGCTAGGGATAGCAATATCGAGCCTAGATTTAGGGATAAGGCTAGGCTAGGGTTTGGGTTAATTTTAAGCTTAGGGTTAGAACTATGGTTAGGGTTAGTGCTTGGTAAGAGTTAGGGCTAGTTAGTTCTAGATTAGGGCTAAGCCAAGGGCTTGGAATAGGGCTATGGTTAGGGCTAGGGTTAGACTGAAGCCTAGGGATAGGGCTAAGTTTAGGGCTAGGGTTATGTCTAGGGTTATGGGTAGGGAAACGGTAGGGTTAGGGCTAGGATTAGGGTTAGGGATAAGGTTAGGTTAGAGTTAGGGATAAGGTTACAATGATGGAAAGGGTTTGGGCTAGAGTTAGGGCTAGGTTTAGGGCATGGGCTACTGTTATGTGTTGGGTTAGCACTAGGACTAAGTCTGGGTCTAGGACTAGGTCTATGACTAGGTTTAGGACTAGGGTTAGGGCTAGTGTTAGGGTTAGGGCTAGGCCTATGTAAAGGTTTAGTAGTATGGTTAGGGCTAGGTCTACGTTTGTTTTAGGGTTAGGGTTAAGGTTAGGGTAAGGGTTGTGTTTAAGCCTAGGGCTAGCACTGGGACTAGGGCTAGGTTTAGGGCTAGGCTAGCATTGAACTGGATAGCTTGAAAACTATTGTTAGGGTTAGGGCTTTGGCTAAGCCTGGGGATAGGGATAGGGATAGGGCCTGGGTTAGGTTGTAAATTAGGCCTGGGGTTATGGATATGCTTCGTAAAAGGATTAAGAACAGGTTTAGGACTAACACTAAAGAAAGTTGGGGTTCCTTCTTGTGCATGCATGATGATGTGAGAGCTTAGCTTCTGCTGCTGCTGCTCCTGATCCAGCCACCTCCACTCACCATGCCTCCCTGCCATGAAACTGAGTATAGTAGCCACGGACCATGAGCTGACTGATGCCAGGAAGTCCTTCCCTTGCTCCGACGAATTGAACAAAAATACCAAGCACTTTCAAATATGCCAGTAGAGAAAGAAGAGCCAGTGGTTGACAAATGGAAATGAACCATTTTTAAGAAGTCTGTCCCCATGAACACTTACTTGGTATGCTTTGGTTTACATCAATTTACCTCCATACAGAAAACATTGCAGAGTGGCAAACTACTCACTATTTATGTCCAGCCAGCACAAAAACAGACCTCTGAATAGTCTGAAAACATAAAGAAAACTGTGTTTGATTATTTTGAAGAATTCTTTGCTATGGAATATTCTCTTCCTAAACTAGATAAAATCGCTATCCCTGATTTTGGCTCCAGTGACATGGAGATCTGGGGACTCATCACTTACTGAGAAACAAACATGCTTTGTGACCCAATCCAATCAGCCTCATCCAACCAAGAGGGTGGCCAATGTGATTGCCCATGAACTTGTACACCAGTGGTTTGGAAATATTGTGACCATGGACTGGTGGGATGACTTTTGGCTAAATGAAGGATTTGCTTCTTTCTTCAAGTTCTTGGGAGTAAATTATGCAGAAAAAGACTGCCAAATGCCTGAGAAGGTGTTGCTTGAGGATGTGTTACCTATGCAAGAAGATGATTTTTCAATGTCTTCACCAGTTGTTGTTACTGTGTCAACTCCTGCTGAAATAACTGCTGTGTTTGATAGAATATCATACAGCAAGGGAGATTCTATTCTAAGAATGCTTGAAGCCTGGATACCACCAGAGAATTTTCAAAAAGGTTTCCAGATTTACTTGAAAAGTTTTCAGTTCAAGAATGCAAAAACTTCAGACTCTTGGGACTCACTGGAAGAGGCAAGCAATCTACCAGTGAAAGAAGTGATGGATACCTAGACTATCAAGATGGTCTATCCTGTGCTTAATGTAGGCAAATTATCATACAGAAACACTTTCTGTTGGACTCAAAAGCTGATTTCTAAGCCACCATCTGCCTTGGGAAAGTGAACCTTTGTAGTGCATTGCCTGTGGAGAACAGAAGAGACTGTTGGATCCCCTGGAACTGGCATTACGGACAGTCATTAGCTGCCATGTGGGTGCTAGGATTCGAACCCTGGTCTTCTGCAAGAACAGTCAGTGTTTTTCACCACTGATCCGTGTCTCCAGCCCATAAATATATATATTAAAATCAGTAGGAGATGAACAAATAAGATGTTAAAACAGAAGTGAGCCTTCATTATTTTTCACTTTACCTTATAAATATTTTCATGCAACCAAAAAAATTTTTAAAAAAGAAATTTGAGGATAGGGTTGGTGTAAAATATAGGGCTAAGGCCAAGGCTTGTTTATGCCTAGGGTAGGGCAAGGATTATGGCAAGGGTTATGGCTAGGGCTAGTGTTATTTTTAAGATTCAGGTTAGGGGTAGGGTTAAGGCTAAGTTTACAGCTTGGGTTAGTGCTAGGACAGGTATAGATTTACTGTTAAGGTTGGGTTAGATTTATTGCTACATTTAGGGCTAGGTAAAGGGTTAAGCCAAGGTCTATGGCTATATTTAGGGCTAGGATTAGGTCTAGGTATGGTGTTAGTGTTAGGGCTAGGGTTAGGATTAGGATTACAGATATGTCTAGGACTAGGTCTAGGGTAAGGTTTAGGTGCAGAGTTAGGGATAGTTTGAGTGATAAAATTAGAATATGGGATAGGGTTAAGACTAGTTTGGAGTTAGGTAGGGCTAGGGCAGAGGGACAGAGATGGACTTGGATAGGGGGTACAAAGACTTGCTGATATGGACTAACCAATGTCACTCATGTGTCCCTGTGAGAAAATGGTTAAAGGCACCTGTGCTAGAGGGCTCACCCAATGTCTCCAAATTGGCCAAAGCACCTATTCTTGGCTCTTCTGGGGCCTGAATCTCCGTAAGAATGTAAACCACTGGTGAGTATCCTTCTCTGTCCTGTGACTCTAGACAAGCGAGGAAGTACAGGTTGCCAGTGGTCTGTAGTTACCAGGTAACAGGAATTCCGAGTTCTCTTTCAATTGATGTCACTTCCTGGGGTCCTCTGACTTCAGCCCCTTCTCCACTATGAAGATTCTCTAAGGCTACCTGGGCTGCTGACTGTCCTCCTTCCCCCTGTCCCTGTGGACAAGGGGCACAGTTCCATCAGAATACCCATGACACCACACCCATCACACTGACCTGGCAGGCCTTGCTTCAGAAGCCCCTCAGTTCTGAGAAAGCAGAGCTGGTTTCCAACCCACCATGTACATACCTCACCACAGGCAAATAAGTTTCCTCCTGTGGTCTCCCCACCTTCTCTACCTGCTTCCAGGATATCATTCTAGTGTGTATTTTCTACCATGTCGTCAAGTATATATGAACATAGATTCCTGTGTTACCCAGCAGCCCCAGGGCCCATTTTACCCGAGGTGAATACACAAACATGCACACACCCATTTATCTACATGCTTACAAGTGCACAACAGGGCAACTGTTCACAAGACCCCAATAACTGTTGAGTGCAGAATGGTTTTGAGTTGAATTCAGTGTTAGGCTTAGGCTCCTATTCAGCCTGGTTAAGTTTTGGTTAGAATGGGGTATCACATGGAACAAATCATATCCAGTCCTGTTCAATTTTACCTTTCACTTAGATATGCAGGTCGGGTCCCTCCTCTGTTTATCCATGCTTTGTAGTATTTATTCCCTTTTGACAGGTGGTTATGAGTCACCACCTGGTTGAGAACTGAACCTGGGAACTCTGCAAGTATAGCATGTGTTCTTATGTATTGCATCACCTCTGCAGCTGCAATGTCTGTTGTCTGAATCTAGCTAATGTTTGCCACTTTGTTGTTGAAGCAGTATCATGCACACACATAGTCTTGGGTTATGGTTAGGTCTGGCATTGTGGTTTGGCCTAGTTTTAGGGCTAAGTTTAGGCATAAGTATAGAGTTTCAATAAGGTTTGGGCTAGGGTTAGAGCTAGGGCTAGGATTGGGGTTACAGATAGGGTTAGTGCTAGGTTTGGGGCTAGTTTTAGGGTTAAATCTAAGGCTGTGGCTAGGGTTAGTTCTAGGTTTAAGGGAGGATGATGGTTAAGGTTAGAGTTAGGACTTGGGCAAGGCTATGGTAGGGTTAGGTTTAAGGTTAGTTATAGTGCTAGTATTAGATCTAGGTCTTGGGTCTAGTGTTATAGCTACTGTAAGGACTAATGCTAAGTCTATAGCTAGGGGCAGGCCTAGAGCTAGGTCTAGGGCTAGGGCTAGTTCAAGAATTAGGCCTCATGACAAGGCTTTGAATATGTCTAGGCCTAGATCTAGGGTAAGAGTTAGGTGTACTTTTAGGTTTAGGCTTCGTGTTAGGACACAGATTGGTGCTAAGGCTAGTGGCTAGTGCTAGGATTAGGGCTAGGTTAGTTATAGGATTAGTGTTAGAATTGGGCTTAGGTTTAGGGTTAGAGTTAGGACTAGGGCTAGGGCAAGGTTCAGGATTAGGGATAGTTATTGCTAGGGTTAGGGCTACAAGTAAGTCTAGAAGTAGGCCTACATTTAAGGATAGTTTAGAGTTAAGGTAAGTTTAGAGTTAGGGCTATGTTTAGGGCTATTTCTAGGTTAGGGTTAGTGAGAGGGCTAGGGCTAGGTTTAGGTTTAGTTTTAGGGAAGTGATTGGATCTAGGGCTTATGCCTATCTCTATGGCTATGGTTAGGGTTAAGGTTAAGGATTTGTTCAGTGCGAGGGTGTAGGTTAGGGAGGGCACTAATTCTAGGTCTAAAATTAGGGGTAGGGTTAACGTTAGGGTATGTTTAAGGCTAGGGCCAGTCCTAGGGTTAATTCTAGGTTTAGTGCTAAGTTTAAGGCTCAGTTTAAGACTAGAATTATTCCTATGACAGTGGCTAAGCCTAGGTCTAGGTTTAGCAGCTGGGTGAGTTCTATGACTAGGGTTAGGATAGGGTTAGGCTCAGGTCAGTTTCAGGGTAAGTTTATGTATAGGGTTATGTTTAGGGTTAGGGTTATTTCTAGGGTTAGGGCTAGGGCTAGGCAAAAGGATAGGGCTAGGTCTATGGTTCAGTCTCCTGTTAGGTATTGGAATAGGATTATTTTTATTGTTAGAGTTAGGGCTAGTGTTATGGCTAGAGTCAGGCCTGTGATTAGAGCTAGTTCAAGGGTTAGGGTTAGAGTTAGGGCTGGGTTTATGGATAGATATAAGAATATGTTTAGTGCTCTGGTTAAGGATAGATTTAAGGCTAGCATTAGGGAAGGTGAGGATATGGTTGGGGCTATGTCTAGATACATACATCCATTTTTTCCATTTCATTTCCATTGTACTCAATCCTTAGATAGAACTATAGTGTTCACTAAGGGAAAGCAAGCAGTTACACACTTAGGTTACATAAAATCTTCTTAAAACCTTGATTGAACTGTTTGGATGAGCTTTCTTCCTTTGGGGTGAAGAGGGACATATGAAACACAGTCATTGCTTTCATTTAATTTCCTTTGTTCTCAATGCTTAGGTACAACTATATTGTTTATTAAAGGAAAGCAAACCATTATACACTGAATTGACATGTTATCTTTCATAACACCTTGCATGAACTGGTATGTGCATCTTTCTTCCTTTGAAGTGAGGAGGAAGGTGTGGTAGACACAGTCATTTCTTCCATTTCATTTCCTTTGTACTCCATGTTACAATAGAACTACATTGTCTACCACTGCAATGGAAACAGTTATAAACTGGGGTGTTTTGTCATCTTCACTAACATTTTGAAAGAACTACTTGCCAAAGTTTTCTTCCTTAGTAGTGATATGGATTGTATGGTACACATAGCTGTTCTGAATATTTCTTATCCTTTGTAGTCAATGCTTAGATAAAACTGTAGTAATCATTAAGAAAAAGTAGTTACAAATGGAACTATGCCTAGCCTTATCCTAGCCCTAAACTTAGACCTAAATCTATCCCTAAACAAACCCTTATCCCTAGGCCTAAGTCTAGTCCTGGCACTAACCAGATGGGGCCCTATTAGAAGCCCTAGTCCTAGTCCTAAACAAGGCACTGAACCCAAATCTAACCCTAACTATAATCTTAGTCCTAGCCCTAGTCCTACCCTTAGGCCTAGATCAAACCCTAACCCTAACCCTAAACCTAGTCCTAACACAAGACCTAACCATAAATCTAATCATACCCCTAATTCTAGCCATAGCCCTAAACCTGACCCTAACCTTATCCCCAACCCTATATCTAACCCTAGCACTTACCCTATTCCTAACTCTAGCCCTAACCATAGGATAGCCCTAGGCCTGACCTTAGACATAGTGCAGGTCCTAACCCTAGCTCTAGCCCTAGAGTTAGCCCTAAGCCTAGCTGTCTTCTTAGCCCTAGACATAGAATTAACTATGACCCTAGCCCTAAGACTAACCCTATTCCATACCCTTGCTGTAGGTCTATACCTAGATCTTACCTACATTTAAACTTAGCTCTAATCCTAACCTTAGCCCTTACTCTAGTGTATTCCTAACCTAACCCTAAACCTAAACCTAACCCTAACACTAAGACTGTCACTAAACCTAAACTTAACACTAGCCCTGATCATAGCCAGAGCCCTAGGTCTAAATATTGACCCAGCCCTAGCCCAAATTCTAGATCAAACACTAACCCTAACCCTAACCCTAACCCTAAACTTAAACCTAACTCTAAACCCTGCCCTCACTCTAGCCTTAATCCTAGCTCTAACCTAATCACTATCTTAACCTAACTCTAATCCTATCCCTAACCCTAAACCTCAGTCTAAACCTAACCTTACCTCTAGCCCTAGCCCTAGTTCTAACAGTAACCATAACACTAACACTACTCCCAGCCCTGTTGCTAACCTTAGATCTGAATATTTCCCTAGCCAAACCCATAAACTGAGACAAAACCATCACCCTACACCTAATGATAACTTAAACTATAATTGTAGCCCTAACCTTCCCCTAGGCATATCTGAACCTTACCACTAACAATAGCCCTAACCCAATCCACAATCCAAACCATAGTCATAGACTTAAACATAACCCTAGACGTAGCTTTAGACCTTAACCTAGACCTAGACCTAGCACTAGCCCTAACCCTGGCCTTAACAAAAACCTTAGTCCTACTTTAAGTCATAGCAATAGTCCTAACCCTAGCCGTAACCCTCACTCTAACCTTAACCTTAACCCTAACCCTAACATTAACCCTAACAATAAACCTAGTTCTAACCCTAGTTCTTCCCCAGGCCCTATCCCTTTCCCTATCCTTAGCTTAGCCCTTGTCCTAGCCCTAAACCCAGCCCTATCTCCTAACTGTAACCCTTACTTAACCCTAAACCTAAGAGTAGTCTGTCCTCGTCTTATCCCTAAACCTAGGACTAAACCTAGCCCTAGTCCTAGGCCTAGAGTTAGCCAAATCCCTGTACTTAACCTTAGTCCTCACTTGAGCCCTAAATCAAGCTCTAACAAGGGCCCTAGCACTATCCCTAACCCTAGTCCTAGCCCCTAGACAAGATGCTAATGTAATCCTAACCTAGGCAAAAGTCTAGCCCTAACCCTAGCACTACTTTTAGCCCTAAACCCAGCACTCACCTTAACCATAACCCTAAACCTAAAACTAAGTGGACTCCTAACTCTAGGCCTAATTATAACCATAAACCTAGTCTTAGATCTAACCCTAGTCCTAGACCTAGCTGTAACCCCCACCATAACCCTACCCCTACCCTTTCCCTAAACCTAGGTCTAATCCTAGCCCTAGCCCTAACACTAATCCTAGCTGTAACTCTAACCATAAGCCTAAACATAGCCCTTGCCCTAGCCATAGCCTTAGCCCTAAATCTAACAGTAAACTTAAGCCTAATCCTAATACTAACACTAGGCCTAACCTAAACCTAACCCTACCATAGCCCTAACCTACCATAGATAACCTAATCTACCATAGATTTAGGTTATCGTAAACCTAAATCTACCCTAGCTCTTACTCAATACCTAACCCGAGCCATAGTCCTTGCCCAGACCCCAACCCTAGTCCCTGCAATATCCATAATCCTAGCCCTAATCCTAGCCCTAGCCCTCACTGAAAGTTAGAACTAACCCTAGGCCTAGACATAGTACTAATCTTAGCAATAATCCTAGTCATAATCCTAAACCTAGCTCTCAATTCAGCCTTAACCATATCCCTAAACCTAGACCTGATCCTAGCCTTAGCTGTAGCCCTAATGTTAGGCCTAACCCTAGTCCTAGTCCGAAATCTAACCTTGACCTAGCCCTAAACCTAGATCTAACTCTAGTCCTAAGCCTAGCCCTATCCCTATGCCTAAATCTATCCCTAGCCTTAACCACAGCCCTAATCCAAGCCCTAGGCCTAACCCTAACCCTAACCCTAACACGAGCCCTAACTCTGACCTAGCCCTAGCACTAACAATAGCCCTAATTCTAACCCTAAAATGAACCCAGGCCCTATCTTAGCCCTACCACTAATCCTAGGCCTATCTCTAGCCCTAGCCATAGCCCTAAACTTAGCAATAACCCTAGGCCTAACCTAAACCTAGCCATAGGCCGAGCCCTAGCCTTGGACACAACTCTAACCCTAACTCTAAGCATAAAGCTAACATTACCCCTAATCCTATCCTAACACTAAGCCTTGTACTAGGCTTAGCCCCTCTACCTAAACCTATCCCTAACCCTAATTCTAACCCTAACCCTAACCCTAACCTACAATCTAAACCCAGCCCAAAATCTGGCTCTGACCTTAGCCCTAGTCCTATCCCCACCTTCCTTTAGTGCTAGCACTGAACATGTTCCTAGCCCTAGTACTAAGCATAGACATAAACCTAGGCCTAACCCTAGCCCTACCCCTATCACTTGCCCCCAGCACTAGACCTAATACTGTCTCTAAACTGAAGCCTAGTCCCAGCCCAAGGCATATCTGTAGCCCTACACTAACTCTAAACCTGACTCTAACCCTAAGAATAAATCTAGCCCTAACCAAAGTTCTAGTCCAGACCCTTCCTCTATCCCTGTCCCTAGGCTTAATTATAACCCTATCATTCAGTTTGAACCCTAACCCAAACCTAACCCTAGCCCTAGCCCTAGCCATGACACTAACCCTACCCTACCTTAACCCTAGCCTTAACCATAGTCCTAACCCTAAACCTAACACTAAACCTAACCCTAAAACTAACAAAAAAGTTAGACCTAACCCCAGCCCTAAACATAGGCACAGCCCTAGGCATAACCCTTGACTTACCCTAACCTGAGTCCTAGCCCTCATACTAGCCCTATCCATAGACCTAACTCTATTCCCAATGGGAAATCTAACCTAACCCAAATCTAACTATACTCTTAAGCTTAACTAACCCTAACCCTAAGAAAGTTAGTTTTTTAACAAAGTTAAGACAGAACCTGTAGTGTATGTGTTTGTGTGGAATCTATTGCCAAATATTCATCTGATTAGGGATTATTATCTAAAATACATGAATAAGTCAAAGAGCTTAAAAGTAACAAATCTTCCATGAAAAAACAGGAAGTGAATTAAAAGACAGTTCTCTAAAGAAGAATACAAATGGGCAATAAATACACAAAAAAATGATCCTGACTGCTTCTCATACAATGATTGCTCATTTACCTTTATTATTTATTTTTATTTATTTATTTTCTTATTTATATATTTGTTTATTCATTTTTGTCTTCTTGAGACAGGGTCTCCTTGTAACCACAGCTGGCCTGGGACTCTGTATGTAGACCAGCCTGCCTTCAAACTCACAGAGATCCACCTACCTCTGCTTCCCAAGTGCTGAGATTAAAGGTGTGCACTACTACATCCTGATCATTTGCACTTCTTTGATTCAGGCCTATATCATTTTTCTATTTATAATCTATTTCTTGTTCTTTCACAATATATCACATACAAGTATTAGAAAACAAAGAAAGAAAATGCAAAAAATGTACATAAAATTGTTCAACCCCCTAAGCCATCTGGGAAATGAAAACTCAAACTGCATCCATGGCTGAAAAGAGGGCTTAGTTTCTAAAAGCACTTGCTCTGCAATCATGAGGACCAGATATCAGATTCTAGGATACAAATAATACGTCAGCATTCCTCACAATTGCTCCTAACCCCAGCTCTGAGGGGAATGGAGACAGGAGGCTCTGTGTCTTGCTGACTTCCAGACTACCTAAGAAAACAGGACCTCATGAGTTTTGCTTTTTGCCTCTGAGTTTACACTTGCCCTTGGTTTATTCAGAGTCAAACACACAGTATTTCAAATTTGAGATCTGCACTGAATGGATGTATATCTATATCTAGAATCTCTCTTGAAAGTCTACCAATGAAAGTGTCATTAATGAGAACTTCCATTACATCTATTGAGTGATTAAGGACAGACTTCCCCAAGCTCAAACACCAAATAGTGCACACCCACATGAAGAAAAAAAAGTTAACAGCAAGCATCAGAATCAAAGTGTATCTAGAGCTCATATTGTAAACAATATGCAAATTGCTTAGTAAAATTTAGTAAAGATGAAGAAGAAAGGTAAGTTTGGGAGACACAAAGGAGAATTTAAAAACTATACTCAAAATCTATAGTCAAAAATATATTCAAAAATCTAGAAATGAATACATGAGACAAATACAGAAATCTTTGATCATGGGGGGAAAATGACACAATTTGAAACACATAATCCTGTTCTGAAATGTTGGCAGCTACCCAAACATTGCCCAGCACACTTGCATACAGTAGGACATAACATCAGCAGATTCTGCTTATGTCCTCCTCTCACAGGAATAGAGCACATCTTCTGGAAATCCCCAAATGCCTCTGCCATTCATTTCTATGCTAAAGTTTGATTCTAATACTGACTGTATTTATTCAAGTGAAAAAGAATCAATGGGAAGACAAATATCTGTTTTCAGATCTCTCGTTCCTGTTACTGATTTAAGCTCCAGAAAGCATGGAGCACCACTACCACAAAATGATGATGCACAGTTCACTTAAAAGAGCAACTAAATTTTTAAATGAAAAGTCTGCACATAAAAATTCATGAAGGTAGAAGAGAGAGTATCTGGGAGGAAGAACAGTTAGTGGTAGTGGGAAGGGGATGGACAGGATAAAGGGGGAGGACATAATCATAGCACATTGTACACATGTGTGAAACTGACAAAAATAAAAACAAAGTCTACTCTGGCATGAAAGGCATGAACACCAGTGGACAGTCAGCAAAGGCTTTAGGAGTTCCATGGTAATAGGGAAAACCTTACCAGGCCCCTAAAGGGACACACTGCTATGTCCCTGTCGTATCAAACTTGTATCAGTATTTTGGTTTGTGTCTATGTGACATTGCTGCACCTCATGCAGGTAAAACTATTGGAAGGAGGAACACCTATGATGGAACAAGGTAGAATGAGCCACCTCACAGCTGCCAGCACTGTAAATTTGAGTGTGCTTAGCAAGAAGATACAATAATCTCAGAATACACTAAATGTGGGAAGAATGCAACAAAGAAAAATGATTTTTTTTAATGTCCAGGCTGTGACTGGGATGATCACAACAGAAGACAGAATGCTGGCCTATTTTTCCATAGTTCTCATGCACCAGCTATGATCAAACATGAATAATAAATGAAAAAATACTGTTCACATAATCATTCTTCTGGGAGCCCTGTTGTGCATGAAGGGTCACAAACAAACCATTCTGAATACTTCCATTGTCATTGCTGAGTCTCCAAAAGCACCTGGCATAAGTCTGTCTGCACAAGAGGAGGGGAAGAGTCTGGAGCAAGAAGAAAAGCATCAGAGTGAGAATCATGGTCATGTCAGAAAGCTGAGCCTGAGAGGGCACAGAAAAGAAAGTGACATCCACATAAGTACAAAGGGTACAAAGCATGGTTTATTAATTTCCACACATGAAGAGTCCACTTACATTCTCTGATTACTTTCTGTTAGGGGACTCCACTCCCATGAGAAATCTAGGATTCTGTTGATTCATTGACTCAGCACCTGTGGCCTAAAATTCAGGAGACAAAAACAAAATTGAAAATATACTTGCAGACCATCTCTTCTAGCCTCAGGTGCCATGATTTCATCCTCATCTTTGCATGTCCCCAGGGAGCTGTATCACTAAGGGAGATTTGGTCCTAAGCCTTTTGCAACAAAAGCTCTGTATGAACGTTTGTAATCTGTCAGAAGATTGCGTCAGGGGTCTAAAGGTTGATCTGTGTTGAAGGGGCCTGAACCTGGCCATGTCAGAGGGCATGCTAAGGCACTGGGCATCATGTCCTGCAGTATCTAAATTAGGGAGGGGAGTCTCACATACTCAGTATCCATCAGGTTCATTGTGTGGCCCGTGCATGTCTGCACACTAGTCTCCTGTGCAGAATCTCCAACAGCTGTGTGCTTTATATATTACATAGAAAACTGAATGAACGACCACACGTAATCCACAAATGCCCAGTCACTCATTGTCAGTGTTGAAAGTAATTGACACATTTGAGCTTCGCAACATGATTCCCCTCCCTGTTCTGTAGTTCACATGGATCTGATGATCCTGTGCTATGTCTATTACATTTGTTTCTTTCATTGTCATGTTTATTTTAGAATTAAGAGTCAGCCCAATATTTACAGTCAAAATTTTAAGCTTTCACTTGATCAGTAATGAAATTGTTCATTATTGTTCCATTCTAGAACTCCAGGATGAGTGTGGGAGGAGCCTCCTTCCTGGGACCACAGAGAAATCTGGAGAAAGATGGGGTGCTATGCTTGGTGTGAGCAGGTGCCTGGCCTTAGAACTTGAGATAAGGCACGTCGGCAGGTCTTGAGTTATTTCAGAACCAGCTAATATTTTAAAACCAATGCTTTCCATTTATAAAATTTCTAGTTCTGATATGAAGTGTACTAGAAAGTGATATTAGCAGAAATATAATATTAAGAGGTAGTAATCAGACATGAGTGGAAAGAAAATTCACAATTCAAGACAGTTAAAAATTCCAGTTCACTTTCCTGTGTATGTAGATGTATTGGTAGCGTTTTAGATTATAATTAGAGATTATAGTTATTAATTTATTTAGCAAAGAAAATACTGGGTTATATAATGATGTCTTCATACAAATGAAGCACTATACTCTGTTCATATTCACTGCTCCATTACCCACATTCATCTCAGAACCATACCCACTCCTCTTCCATCCCCTAACAGCCCCTTTATATTTTCATGGAAAAAAATGTGTACTTCATGTATATTATATGCCTATATTTTTTTCCTAGTAAGATTAAAAACTTAACCTTTGACAAAGTCTTTACTGACACCTTTCAAATACAGTTAGTCAAAAAATAAAAAAATACAGAATATACCAGACAGTACCTCATACACTAGAAGTCAACAGGAGCCTTAAAAAAAATCCCCCTACCCACTAAATCTAAGAACTTAGTTTTAGTGGTGGACAGGATGCCCGCAAATGAATGAAAGCAACCCAGCAGAAAATTCAAAGGGAGTAAGTTCGGTAGAGAAAGGACCAGATTGTAAAATAACTTCATTTGTGACAGAGCTGGAGAAGGCAGGCCCAGGCGAGGCAGTGTCTCTTACTGTAACTGTCACCGTGTGTTCTTCCTCTAGCTTGCCCAATATCTTCAGTGCTGACTGGAGGTACTGCTGTGAAAAGTCATAGGGAGGGAAGGCATAGATCAGGCCGGTGCTGTCTCTGTCCTTGGACCCACCCACTGGCCACTGACTACCCCTGCAGCCTTCTCTGTTTCAAGTAGGAGACCAAGTTCCTGAGAAGCTGCCTCTGTAGGCCTGGCTCCACGGTGGGCAGGCCTTCAGTGCTAGGCCCACCGGGGGTTGCCTGGGTGGCTAGGAGCACTGCATAGTCATCGGCGCTCCCCTGACCGATGCGATGGGTGACCTCATCCAGCTTAGTCTAGTACACTCAAAGACGCAGGGCAATCTTCAGCTGGGTCAGCTTGCTGCTAGAAGTGTAGTCTTTGAGAGGACCACTGATTTCTCCCTGGTCCCCCTCTAGGATGTGCATAGATGTTGGGAAGCAGCTGTTTTTCAACACTAGAAGCCCATTCCAACCCACCGGCAGTATCTGCTGCATACTCTGAAAGAGTCTAAATTTTTGGTCTCATGTTTTGGGCTCTTCAAGAGCTGTCCTCAGTGGTTGGATGATTTTGCTTAGACTCTCTTATCCTCTTCCAATGGGAAGAGCCTGGAGCCTCGAGATTGTGGTGATGGAGGCCCCTCTTCTCAGCATCATGTCTGCTATTGCTAAGGGAGTTGCTCCTGCCTGACTTCTTTCTCCCTTCACTGGAGTGGTTCTCCTTGTGGCTGCGCTCTGGGGTGCATTCTGAGCCTCCTTCACACTTCTGTCCCAACCCATGATCCTGCTCCGTTCCTCTTACGGGGAGTGGGCTGTCCTCCTACAGTCACTCAAAAGGCTCTTCCCCTGATGTCTCTCTTCCCAGGACTTGGGCATGCCCGGTCCCCCTCTACCCCCAGTGTTCACTACTCGGTCTGTGCACTGAGCCGCTATAGCCATCTAGGCTATTTCTGAGGCTTGAACTTTTACTGAGGCTAATCCGGTCCCCTTCCAAAAAGGTCTGCTCTCAGTCAGAGTACAGAAGGTGTGTGGGGGTGCTAGTCCTCACCCTAAGGTCAGCATCCAGGTTTTGATCCCGAGTATATCAATCAGTGAGCACCTCATAATGCACAGGGAGAGCTGAGGGCTGGTATTGCTGGGGATAGCAAGTGTCCTCTGCTTTGGCAAAATCCAACCGCACCCTGGTCTGGACCACCCAGGGGAAAGCCCCTTAAGTTCACACAGGAGACTTGGGCTGCAGTCCAAGCTCTCATACTGGACTTACGCAAAGCCATATCCTTTGACGTGATCAATGGTGCAAATGCTCCCAAAGCAATCAAACTGTCTGGCCAGGGCTGCCAGTGAGATGTTAGGTCCCAGGCCACGCCCCTAGAGGCGGGTGGTGGAAGCCCTGCCATAGCTAGTCTTTATGGAGTTTCTGCCAATCACCCGGCCATCACAGCCACTTTAGCCCTGTGGGCCATGTCCAGGTTTCTGGTTCTTGAGGGAGAAATTGGCTGCCCTGACCTGACTGGCAGGCCTCGTGATGATCACCTCCTCAATGATGCCATACTTCTCCAAGGCGCATTGAAGCTCCACCTCAGACACACTGTGGTCCAGGATCCCATGAAGATGTTTCTCGTGGCTCGCTGGTCCTGCTTAGGCACCAGGTCCTCCTTGCACACGGCTGGGTAGCCGGGTCTCTGTGGTTGTCCTGCAGCCCTGAGATCTGAAGAGAAGGGAGACTGTAGACAACCAGGTAGTTCTGAGTGAATGAATTTGGGGCCAAGGCAATAGGTCTTAAGTAAAGAAGGATAAAGGAAATATGTTTGTGCCATGGTCTGTTTCAGTAGAAATTATAGTAATTTCCTCAATATGTGTCCTGTAGTTAATGTCAAATGACTTTTGTTTTACTAAATACAAATATATCATCATTTATTTAATTATTCCATGTGTCCTATGACTGATTACTTGAAAATACTAGAGTTTTTAGCTGAAATTTAACATTTTG
>NW_008331828.1:445244-453794 GCF_000622305.1 Nannospalax galili
GGGACTTTCAAGTCAGGAGTGTGTTAACCACATGGCTCTTGGTGTGAGTTCATCCAGTGGAGCCTATTCAGCTTGTCTAGTGTCACTCCCTTAAAGGAGATCAACTTTCCCTCAACCAGCAGTGATCAACTGCCAATAGTTCCTCACATAAGGTCTGGGCCTCCCATTCATTTCCCCAGTTCTGTGCTGTGTTTTTATCTGCTTGAGTTTTCATGGGTCCTGTGCATGCTGCCACCATTGCTGTAAATTCATAAGAACAAGCTCCCAGGAACCTGAAAGACTCATTCCTTATGGTTATGCACAACCCCTGGCTCTTAGAATCTTTCTGCCCCCTTTTCTGCAATGGTCCCTGATACCTGGGTGGATTATGTTAATATAGATGTTGGAGACCAAGATGTCTGAACTCAGGACAAATTAGGCATGAACTTTTGAACAGGTTGCAGCCTCTGCTGAGGGGCAAGGCACTGAAAACAGTGCCTCTATAACCCTGTCATGTGGAACACTGCAGTGACTAGCAAAAGGCAGCTGGCTAGGTTAAAAGTTTACAGTCTGTTCTGAGAAAAACACCTTGACTTCCTTAATCTAGAAGTGAAAAACAGCTTAATCAATAGCACCAAGTATGTGTGTAATTAAAATTAAGACACCTTAATTAATAAGCTCTGACACACTCCCTGGTCTTGTACAAATGACCCTCTGCCCACACTAAGGATTGATCAACCTATGTGACACGTAATATGAGCACCCTTTGTCTCTGTCTGAAATGAATATACATGCACCCTGGACCCTGCACATACCCACTAGCCCCTCTTTGGTATATAAACTTGGTGTTAGAGAATAATGTTAGTTTGTAGCTTATCAGGGAATAAAGCTGAAGTCCCAGAGTTATTACACTGTGCTGATCAGTCTCTGTTCCCAGAGCTGGGCCCCCCGCTGAGCAAAACAACCAGGAGTTCCCAATATCTTAGTGCCATCTCTATTAATTTCAATGTATCTATATGATCATATCAAGACTTATACGTGGCCCTGATTAGTGCCCCTTTCTTAATGTGCCTTTCCTATGCCACCTCTGCACCTTACTTTTCTCCTTACTAAGTCCAGTTCACATCCACCTCCTCGAGAAAGTCTTCGGTCATTCTATAAAACACACATGACCTTCAGAGTCTTTGTAAAAACCAGAGCCATCCTTCTGTGTCTTAGGGTCAAGATTAGGGTCAAGGTGAGGGCTAGGTCTGGGACTTGGTTTAGGTCTAGGGCTAGGGTTAGGCCTAAGGTTATAGATGAAGTTAGCTCAAGAGTTGGGAATATGGTTAGTGCTAGGTTTAGGGTTATGAATAGAGTTAGGCTAGGATTGGGCTAGTTTTAGGGATACTTATAGGGATAGGGATAGGTTTAGGTCCAGGTTTATGGTTAAATTGAGATCTAGGTCTAGACCTACAGTTACGTATAGGGTTAGGATAACGGTTAGGGTTAGGATTAGTGTCATGTTTAGGGCTAGGTGTTAGGAATAAGTTTAGGACTAGGACCATAGCTAGGGTTAGTTTTAGGTTTAGGGGAGGGTTAAAGCTGCTACTATTAGGGCTATGTTGAGGCTTAGGTCTAGGGTTAGGGATAGGTTCATAACAGTTATGGTTATGGCCTAGGGTAGTGTTAGGTTTAGGATTATAGCTAGGTTTAGAGTTAGAACTAAGGCTAGAGTTTGGGCTAAGGTTATGGCTATTCATAGTTTTATAGCTAGCGCTAACACTCAGGCTAGGGTAAATTTAAGAGTTATACCTAGAGCTATGGCTAGTGGTAGTTCTATGGCCAGTGCTAATGCTTGGGCAAGGGCTCAAAAAATGTTTAAACCTATGTTGATGGTCACAGTTATGTCAAGGTTTAGGGAGGGTTTACTATTAGGGTTAGAATTAGGATTAGGACTGGGATTAGGACTATGTGTATGACTAGGTGTAATGATAGGGCCAGGTTTAAGGATAGGTTTAGAGTGTGGGGTTAAGTTTACAGTTATGGTTATGTTTAGGGATAAGGCTAGGATTTAGCTCAAGGCTTAGTACTAGGGCAGGTCTAGAGATAGTGCTAGGTTTAGGTTTAGGATTAGGGTTATAGTTAGGGCTAGGGTTATGTCTAGGGCTAGGACTACATTTAATATCAGACCTGGGGCTATCACTAGAATTAGGACTATAGCTAAGGTTGAGGATACTGATATCTGGCCTAGATGTAGTGATAAAGCTAAGGTAGGGTTTGGATTAATTTTAAGCTTAGGGTTAGAACTATGGTTAGGGTTAGTGCTTGGTCAGAGTTAGGACTAGTTAGTGCTAGGTTAGGGATAGGCCAAGGGCTTGGAATATGGCTATGTTTAGGGCTAGGGTTAGGTCTGGGGTTAGGGGTAAGGAAAGGGTAGGGTTAGAGCTAGGACTAGGTTTAGGGTTAATGTTATTCTAGAGTTAGGCATAAGGTCACAATGAGGGCAAGTGTTTGGGCTAGAGTTGGGGCTAGGTTTAGGGCAAGGGCTAGTGATATGTGTAAGGATAGGGCTAGGACTAGGTCTAGGGCTAAGACTAGGATTAAGGCTGGGTCTATGACTAGGTTTAGGACTAGGGTTAAGGCTAGTGTTAGGGTTAGGGCTAGGCCTATGAAAAGGTTTAGTACTATGGTTGGGGCTAGGTCTAGTTATGGTGTGTTTTAAGGCTAGGCTTAAGGTTAGGGTGAGGACTATGTTTAAGGCTAGGGCTAGCACTGGGACTAGGGTAGGTTTAGGGCTAGGCTAAGGTTGTAGTGGATAGGTTGAGAACTATTGTTAGGGTTAGGGCTTTGGCTAATTCTAGGGATAGGGATAAGGATAAGGCCTAGGTTAGGTTGAAAGTTATGCCTAGGGTTAGGGATATGCTTCATAATAGGGTTAATAATAGGTTTAGGGATAACACTAAAGAAATTGAGGTTGCTTCTGTGCTTGCATTGATGATGTGAGAGTTTATCTTCTGCTTCTCCTGCTCTAGCCACCTCCAGCCACCATGCCTCCCTGCCATGGCAGACTGTAATTCCCCTGGAACCAAGTATAGCAGCCACAGACCATGAGCTGACTGATGCCAGGTCATCCTTCCCTTGCTTTGATGAAACAAACAAAAAGGCAACTTACAATATGTCCATCATTCACCTCAAAGAATACCAAGCACTTTTAAATATGTCAGTAGAGAAACAAGAGCCAGTGAGTGACTGTTGCAGGTGTCCTGGGGCCCTCTGGGAGGGGGTAGAGATAGCACGGAGTCACGACACAGACACCGGGAGTCAGGTGAGAAGCAGGCAGTGTGAGCAGCTGCAGACTCATTTGTTGCAGACATGGGCCTCCCTTATATCCCCCCTCTCGGTGTCCCATTGGCCCCAGTAGGCTTCTCAAATCATGTCTGATCCTCATTGGCTCTCTCTGTCTAGCCATTTTGCGTCAGCTGTCTCCATGTCCTTTGGCAGAATACAAGTTAGACTCAGCTGGATGTTTTGGGCACATTTGCAGTGCTCATGTGCAGGTTGTTCAGGCCACACTTCTTCCTACATATCCACCTTTTTCTTTTTGTGAAGCTCTAGTGGGAGCCAAGATTTTTTGCCTTGGCATTGTTGGCCCTACCTTAGGCGGTCCCCAGTATTATGGACCATGCCTGTCTTAGGTTGGCTTGGTTAGCAAGCGCTTACCCATCACTGACTACCGGCCCTCAAAGGGTGACCTCCCTGTGTATGAGCCCCCTAGGGTGATTGGGGAAGGCAATTATACAGAGGCCTCACAGATTTCCCCATGAGCCAGGCCTGTAGGACCTCATGAGGAGGATCGCGGCCTGTGTGTTGAAGTGCCAGAGGACCTGGAGTATGGCTCTGTTGTTGCATTTTTGCCATCGGGCATGCTGAAAGAGACACTTGACAGGGATGAGCAGGACCAAAGGAATTAGGCTGGCTATGATGGCCAGGAGAATGGGGACAAATGAGGCAGGCCGGATGACACCTAAGGAGACCTGGTACATCCTAGCAAGGAAAAGAACTGGCATCCAGAGGTCAGGGTCCCTCATGTTCTCAGGGGTGACCCATGGTGCAAGGATGGTAGCCTCATTCCAGAAAGCATCTAGGTCATTGGTTTTAACTTTAAGGCACTGTGTGACAAGGAGGGACTTTAATGTCCTGATTTGGGGTTCCCTACAGGTGGGGGGCAGATTACCCATGTTAATTCTAAGACAAAGAGATTGTGTGGGACCCAGATGTCTTGTGCTTAGTGGGGGACTTCCGTGGTTCGTCGTTCGTTAGGCCACGGCCGTATGCCCAAAAGGTGTCCCCGGATGGGGAGTGGCGGTCAGGGGCTGCTCCTGGATTCCACCTCCTAAGGGGTCACCCTTTATGTGGAGGCACTGGGTGAACCAAAAGCAAAATGTGTACCTCCCTAATCAACAGACAGGACAAGGGAAAGGGAAGGAGGGGGTTCTCACGCTCACGCACGAGAGAACGCACATGTAACACGTAGGGGCCGACTTACCAACACTTCAGGCAGGGGGGGTCTCCCAACACCGAAGAAAGTGGGGGTGAGGCACCCAGGCAGTCTCGGGTGGAGAAAGTGAAATGGTGGCTGATCTCTGGAGCGGTGCACGGCCAGCAGAAAAGTGCAAAGAACATGGTCCAGAAGAGAAAAGCGGTTACCACAACAATAGCCAGAACCCAAGGAATGTCAATGCCCATGCCAGCATGGGGAAACCACGTTGGGCACCAGATGTTGTGGGTGTCCTGGGGCCCTCCGGGCGGGGGTAGAGTCAGCACGGAGTCATGACACATATACTGGGACTCAGGTGAGAAGCAGGCAGTGTGAGCAGCTGCAGACTCGTTTGTTGTGGACATGGGGCTCCCTTATATCCCCCTTCCCAGTGTCCCATTGGCCGCAGTAGGCTTTCTCGGATTGTGTCTGATCTTCATTGGCCCTCTCCATCGAGCCATCTTGCATCAGCCTTCTCCATGTCCTTTGGCAGAATACAGGTTAGACTCAGCTGGAAGTTTCTGGCATGTTTCCAGCACGCATGCAGCATGCATGCACAGGTTGTTCAGGCTGCACTTTCTCCTACAAGGGACAAATGGAAATGAACCATTTTTATGAAGTTTGTACCTATGAGCAATTACCTGGTGTGCTTTGTTGTACATCAATTTACCTCCATACAGAAAATGTCACAGAGTGGCATACTACTCACTATTTGTGTCCAGCCAGCACAAAAACAGACTGCAGAATATGCTGCAAACATAACTAAAACTGTGTTTTATTATTTTAAAGAATACTTTGCTGTGGGATATTCTCTTCCAAAACTAGATAAAATAGCTGTTCTGGATATTGGCTCCTGTGCCATGGAGAAATTGGGACTCATCCCTTACTGAGAAACATGAGCCAATCAGCCTTATCCAGCCAACAGATGATGGCCAGTGTCATTGCCCATGAACTTGTGTACCAGTGGTTTGGCAATATTGTGACCATGGACTGGTGGGATGAGTTATGGCTAAATGAAGGATTTGCTTCTTATTTTGAGTTCTTAGGAGTATATCATGCAGAAAAGGGCTGGCAAATGCTTGAGCAGGTGTTACTTGAGTTTGTGTTACCTGTGAAAGAAGAATATTCTTTAATGTCTTCAACCCAGTGGTTGTTTCTGTTGAAATTCTGCTGAAATAACTGCTGTATTCAACAGAATATCATACAGTAAGAGAGCCTGTATTCTGAGAATGTTTGAAGACTGGATAACATCAGGGAAATTCCAAAAAGGTTGCAAGGTTTCCTTGAAAAGTTTTCATTTCAAGAATGTACTCAGAAGGCAGAGGCAGGCGGATCTTTGTGAGTTCAAGGCCAGCCTGGTCTACATAATGAGTTCCAGGACAGCTGGAGGTACTGAAAACCCCTGTCCCAAAAAGACCAAAAAAAAAAAAAAAAAAAAAAAAAAAAAAAAAGAATGCAAAACTTTAGACTTTTGGGACTTGCTGGAAGAGGCAAGCAATCTGCCAGTGAAAGAAGTGATGGATACCTGGACTAGCCAGATGAGCTATCCTGTGCTTAATGTAAGCAACAGGCAAAATATCATACAGAAACATTTCTGTTGGACTCCAAATCTGATTTCTCAGCCACCCTTGGGAAAGTGAACCCTTGTTTTGCAATGTCCATGGAGAAGAGAAGAGACTGTTGGATCCCCTGGAACTAGAGTTATGGACAGTTGTTAGCTGCCATGTGGGTGCTGGGATTCTGATCTGTGTTTTCTGCAAGAACAGTGTTCTTAACTGCTGAGCCATCTCTCCAGCCTATAAATATATACTTTAAAATCAGTAGGAGCTGAACAAATAAGATGTTAAAACAGAAGTGAGCCTTCCTTATTTTTCACTTTACCCAAAATATTAGATTAGAATAAATATTTTCATGCAACCAAAAATAAATAAATAAATAAAGTTGAGGATAGAGCTAGTGCAAAGCACAGGGCTAAGGCCAAGGCTTCTTTATGGCTAGGGGTAGAGCAAGGATTACCTCAAGGGTTATGGCTAGGGCTAGGGTTATTTCTAAGATTCAGGTTAGGGGTAGGGTAAAGGCCAGGTTTACAGCTTGGGTTAGTGCTAGGACAGGTACGGGTTTAGTGCCAGGGTTGGGCTAGATTTATTGCTACGGTTAGGGCTAGATCAAGGGTTAAGTCAAGGTCTATGGCTGTGTTTAAGCATAGGATTATGTGTAAGTATGGTGTTAGTGTTAGGGCTAGGGTTAGGATTAGGATTACAGATAGGTCTAGGACTAGGTCTAGGGTTAAGTTTAGGTGTAGAGTTAGGGTTAAAGTGAGTGACAGAATTAGAATATGGGATAGGGTTAGGACTAGTTTGGAGCTAGGCAGGGCTAGGGCAGTTGTTATGGTTATGGCTAGATCGAGGGCTAGGAATAGCACTAGGTTTAGGTTTAGGATGAGGGCAAGGCCTTGTTATAGGTTTAAGATTATGGTTAGTGTGAAGGCTGGGTTTAGGGCTATGGATAGTGCTAGGGTTCAGGCTGGGTTTAAGGTTAGGGTTAGGATTATGGTTCAGGGTTAGAGCTAGCTTTAGGGTTAGTTTAGGGTTATATCTAGAGCTAAGTTTAGGGTTAGGGATAATCCTAGGTCTATGCTTAGGTCTTGGTTTACAGTTAGGGTGAGTGCTAGTTTTAGGGTTAGGGTTTTAGAATGTAGTGGGTGACTCTAAAACTTTCAGACAATATGTCAACCTCAGGCAGAGAAGAAACATGGTCTGATTCTTCTAATTTGACAACAGCAAGTATAATTACCTGCCTGTGAGATGGAGCATGTGCAGCCATGTATGGAGGTGACTCTGTATCAGCTGCTTTGGCAAGATCCTCCTCAGATACATCAGTCAGAAGAAGTGTTGGCTCAGCTGCTGACATACTGGATTCCATGATGTCATGAAGCATAGCCCCATCTATGGCATTCAGCTTCCCCTGAGTCTCGGTTGTAGAATCTGGTCTGGGATCCAGTACAGCCACCATTTAGTGTGCCATCTCCCTCTGTGGCACTGCTGCAGAAGCTGATCTGGGACATAAACATCCTCTTGTGGTTCCAGCTGCAGCTGAGGCAGAGCTTCAGAAGTTGGTCTGGGAGCCAGAGTCTCAGGCATCCCTGGTACAAACTAATCAGGTAGCTCAGGACCTGTTGTCCAGGAAGGTCCCAGATCTAAGCACAGAAAGAGATGCGTGGTGAGTGCAGGCAATTTTGAAATGAAAGCAGGGAAGATTTGGGGTGCAATGAGCTTCCTGAAGATGTGTATCTTTGCCTTAGACTTCCAAAAGGCACACAATCCCAATATCTGCCAGAGAATAACCAGTTTGTGTGTGTACATCCTACCTGACTAAATCTTAAACCTGGTTGCAGGCCAAAGGCCTGCTTCTGGCACCTCCCTGGCAGAATGCACTGAACCCTCCTTCCCACCTCAACAGACACCTACCACATGCCTCCTCATCCTTGGCTTTTGTGTTTTTGGACTTCTGTTCATCCATTTTAGACAGGAACTTCTGTCCATAGATGATCAGGTATGAAGAAAACATGTTGAGATTCATGTAGTGCACCAGCTGGTAGAGGTTTTCCAGGTCTAAATTCTGATAAAAATTATCTGGATGTTTGTCAGTCCCCAATCCTAGGATGTACATTATGGCCCTAAGGCAGGTGGACAAAGAATATAGTTAGAAGCCTGCCTGCTCTCTGCCTGTGCTGCAAAGCTTCCGTGTAGACAAGGCAAAGTTTGTCCAGTCCATCGACATTGGACATGGTGGGAAGTAATTTTGGAGCCATGTGTGCAGGGGTTCCAACACTTTCTGCCCAGTCCCCTTGTGAAAAAACTGAGCAATCAGGATAGGCCATGTTGGAGATGAATACTCACAGGGGTTGGTATTTATCTGCCGTCCTCTGCTCTGCTTCTCTGAACCCAGGAGGCCACCCAGAATCTCCCTTATATCCCCACTGCTGGTGAAGTCCCAGGGTTAATCTCTCTAGTGGAAATCCCTGTAGGAGGATTCCTGGCAGTTGTTTAATC
>NW_008331828.1:453927-457212 GCF_000622305.1 Nannospalax galili
AAGTCTACCGATGGGAGTTACCCCTCCCTTCACCCAACACCCATTCACTTCTTTTCTATCTTGTCCACCTCACTGTCCAGAAGGAAAAGTCCATGGCTGTATTAGTACAGAAGGACATCACCCCTAAGGCCCTGTGTCCAGGAGATCTACATGGTCTGGGTTAGGAGTACAACCTCTGGCTGGACTGGGATGGTTTTGTCTGTGCTGCTACCAGTGATCTAAACTGAGGGGCTGGGAAGGAGCCTCCTGTAACAAAAGATTCAGGGATCTTTATGACATGATTGAACTCAAACTGTTGCCTTCTGGGTTTCTCAGTTGGCACAGTGCTGCTTGATGTGCCCTTGAGGGTGCTTACAATTATCCCCTATGCACCAGATTGGGCATGAAACTCTCTTTGTAACTGGGAGAAAAACTACCCAAATGCCTGGAAAATGAGGGCCTCGATACAGTGCTTCATTGGGGAGAATAAATGTCATAAACCAGGGTGCCTTATTCCTGGCCAGGCAACACTGAAAGACCTGGACTGGGACCCACACTGACAGGATGAAATCACATTTGGTCCTGACAATAGCCTATGAGAAGAAAGTGCCTCAGAGAAGTGTGGAGCTATCCTACAAACCAGTTGAAGAGCCCTGAGCTCACTCTCCTTTACATTACCAAGTCCAACACCTGCCAGGAGGTGGTGAACATCTGGAAGATGATAAGGAAGGTAGAGACAAACAGGTAGTCCCCCACTGCCTGGTTCTATGTTCAAAAGTAGAAAAATAAGTGGTAAGGACATATCTCAGTGGTAAAGCAAGTGCTCAGTATGTACAAGGCTCTAGATTCAACACTCAGCACCACCATGCCTGCAAAAAAGTGTCCAAAGTGCCCAATGCTTAGGCGGCCTGGCTGCAATAATGAAACAGGAAGAGTTGGCCTGGGTCTGACTGTCTTGGACTTACTTGGAATCCCAGATACCAGCTTCAGGGGCCTCAGCACACGCACCGCTCTTAGGCTTTGCAGATCAAAGTCAGTTCCTGCTGTGGCAAGAATCCTGGCAAGAAAAATGGCAACAGAAGTAAGGGTTTCCAAACTGAATCTGGGAGAAACATTCTCATCCCACCACCCATGTCCTTTCTCTCAAGAGCAGCAACACATTCGTGCCTGTGCACTCTCCAAATTCTGAAGTCTGCACAGCAATGCTGACAAGGATTTTATCTGCATGCAGTCCCTCCAGTTCAAGGACAATATCTGATTGGAGACTTGGCATTGACCTGGCAGTGAATCTTCCTCCACCTGAGTCCAAGCCTGAACCATATTCCCAAACAAATCCTAACTGCACTATACACTGCCTCATGAAAGGTAACAGTGTGTGGGAACAGAGGTAGAATGGACCCTGAGGGACACCAGAGGAATATCACCCATCAGGCTTCCTTATGTGATCTCAGGAGAATGGGGAATGGAAGGTTAGAAGATTGAAGAGAGGGTTCAGAGACTCAGGAAAACATCATGAAATGATGTCAGCAACGAGGCTACTGTTGCCTATTGCTCTGACTAGAGTGACTAGTCATAAAACAGTGATATATTTGTGGAACACAAAAATCCATAACACATTATCAGCAGGAGAGTAAGGCACCTGCACTGTTTCCCCTACTCAAGACCATCTTGGAACCAAGATGAACTTCTTAAAGTGAAAAGGCAAGCTGGAGGTCCCCACTGCTGCTATAGGTGAAGACTCCCACACCCTCACACGTCCTGTACATAGAGTACACATGGTGTTACTGCCAAAGGTAGTAGTGCATTCTGTACACACTCTATGTCACCCAGTGACCTAAACTGATACACCTCCAGCTTGAAATTCAGTGCCTCCCACCCTGGGGTAGCTGCCATGGTGATTCTCCATGGTGAGATTATAACTTCGATTCATCATGCTCACAGAGATAGCTGCAACATCATAATCCAAAAGCTGCTCAGAGCCTTGACTCAGCAGAAAGACTGAGACCTGGTGTCCAAACTCATATAGCACCCACCTCACAGAGACCAAACTATCTTGTAGAGATAGCAAGCTGGCTCAATTGGTGTCCCAGGACACCCACATGCAGCAGCACCTGACCTGACAGATGGAAGGCAGTGACCTTACTCCTACCTCCAAACATGTAGCTATGTGGCCCACACAATCAAGCCTAGCCCATCAGTCACCCAGATAGCATTCCTACAAAACACAGAGCACCTGGTGCACAGTCAGCCCATAGCAATCTCATATATGCATGCCCAGCCCAACATCCAAATAGACAGGCAACAACTCTTTTGCTTCTAGTAATCCCACATCATGACAGACATGAACACCCTCAAGCCAGGGTCACTGATAAAACTATAGACATTGCTGCTAAAAATTGGTGGCCCAGGACACACACATGCACCTGCATCTGACCTGACAGATGCAAGGCAGTGACCTTACTCCTACCTCCAAACATGCAGCTATGTGGCCCACACAATCAAGCCTCGCCCATCAGTCAGTCAGATAGCATTCCTACAAAATACAGACAACCTGGTGCATAGTCAGCCCATAACAATCTCATATATGCATGCCCAGCCCAGCAGCCCAACGGAGAGGCAAGAACTCCTTTGCTTCTAGCAATCCTACATCAGGACAGACATGAACAACCTCAAGCCACGGTCACTGATAAAACTTTAGACATTGCTGCTAAAAATTATAGGTGAAGAGATGGAGAAGAATTATATCCGGAGAGATGGCTCAGCAGTTAACAACACTGGCTACTCTTGTAGAGGACATGGGTTCAAGTCCCACCTCCTTGCCTTGACTCCCCCACCCTCATTCATCCCCCCATCCCCCCCACCAGTCTCTTGTCCTCACCTGGGTCCTGTTCCATTCCTTGTCTTGGTGCCCCAGACACCCGGGGAACCACCACTACTGCCTAACCCTTGGAATCCAGACTAACTCAGTTCCTTCTCAGGTCTCCAGGGGCACTCTGGGCCTGGCCCTGCCCTCACATTCCTCTGCTTCCCTGGGTCTGCACAACCCTCCAGCCTCTTTCCTGGCTGCTGGGGATGACCTTTCCTCTTCCTGGTCCTTTGCATCCAGACCAAACCAGCTCTTCAGTGCAGTCCCCAGGAGCTCTTGGGGCCTCTTCCCACCCCCATTTCCTTTGCATCTCTGAGTGTCACAGCCACCAGCTGATGAGACCAGCATCTTTCCTGGGCCCAGCTCCCAAGCCAGTCCAACACCCAAATTCCTGAGGCCAAAATCTTTCCTGGAGGGATCCAGACCTTAGGAGAAAGCCT
>NW_008331828.1:457960-458536 GCF_000622305.1 Nannospalax galili
CAAAGAGACAATACTGAAAGCTGCAAAAGAGAAACAATTCACATATAAAGGAAAACCCATTAGGATTACAGCTGACTTTTCAACCCAAATTACTATACTCAGCCAAAATGTCTATTATAGTCGAAGGGGAAAAACAGGCTGAAGGAATTCATGTCCACAAAACCAGCCCTTCAGTGACTTCTGGAAGCAATACAAATAGCTGAAGAAAGGAATGAATATACCCAAGGGATGCAGAAAGAAATTCAATGAAGATATAACTGTGCAAGAGTACAATTATATCACAAATGTAAACAGAAATTAAAATGACAGGATTCAATAGTTATCTTTCATTGATAATTTTAAATATTAATGGACTGAACTCCCTAGTCAAAAGTCACAGACTACGTGAATGGATTAAGAAACAAAACCCATCTTTTCTTTGTCTGCAAGAAACTCATCTCACTTTCAAGGACAGACACTATCTCAAAGTGAAAGGATGGGAAAAAAATATACAAAGCAAATGGTACTATGAAAAAAGCAGGTGTAGAAATTTTAATATCTGACAAAATAGACTTTAAACTAAAACTAATCAGAAGA
>NW_008331828.1:458668-459100 GCF_000622305.1 Nannospalax galili
AGTAGGGGACTTCAATACCCCACTATCTCCATTAGATAGGTCAACAGGGCAGAAAGTTAACAGACAGACATATGAATTAAACAATACCATATATCAAATGGACTTAACAGACGTCTACCGAGTATTCCACCCAAGCACCAAAGGACATGCTTTCTATTCAGCACCCCATGGAACCTTCTCCAAAACTGACCATATACTGGGGCACAAAACAAACCTCAACAAATACAAAAAGATTGAAATAATTCCATGCATTCGATCAGACCACAATGCAACAAAGCTTACAGTCAACACTGGAAGAAGCCCTAATCACCACATGAACAAATGGAGATTAAATGACACACTCCTGAATGACGAAAGGGTCAAAAGAGAAACTAAAAAAGCAATAAAAATATTCCTGGAACTAAATGAAAAGGACAATACAACACAACAAAA
>NW_008331828.1:459261-460432 GCF_000622305.1 Nannospalax galili
CAAAAGAAGAGATTAGTATTCGAATTGGTAGTTCTACTGGTAAGACCACGTGATTGTCAACTTCTAAAAGTCTTCTTTGAAAAGATAAACAAGATTGACAGACCGCTAGCCCAGTTAACCAAAAGAAAGAAAGAGCACCTCCAAATCAACAAAATCAGAGATGAAAGGGGAAACATCACAACAGACACCAGAAAGATACAGAACATTATAAGAGAACACTTTAAAAACCTATATGCTACTAAATTTGAAAGCCTAAAAGAAATGGACGGATACTAAAGGCATGGGCACCAACAAAACTAAACCAAGAAGAGATTAACACCTTAAACAGACCCATATCACAAAAAGAAATTGAAACAGTAATACAGAACCTCCAGACTAAAAAAAGCCCAGGACCAGATAGATTTACAGCAGAATTCTATCAAACATTTAAAGAAGACATCCATCCAACACTACTAAATTCATTCAAAAAGATAGAAATGGAGGGAGAACTTCCAAATTCCTACTATGAAGCCAGCATCACTCTAATACCAAAGCCAGGTAGATACAAGAAAAAAGAAAACTATAGACCCATATCCTTAATGAACATAGACACAAAAATTCTCAACAAGATACTTGCAAACGACATATAAACACACATCAAAAAGATGATCCACCATGATCAAATTGGGTTTATCCCAGAGATGCAGGGATGGTTCAGTATACACAAGGCAATAAATGTGAGCCCATATAAATGGGCTCAAAGACAAGAACCTCATGGTCAATCTCAGTAGATGCAGAAAAGGCCGTTGGCAAAATTTAACATGCATTTGTGTTCAAAGTCCTAGAGAGAATTGGACTGGAGGGAACATACCTCAACATAATTAAAGCAACATATAACAAACCCACATCCAACATCATTCTAAATGGAGAAAAACTGGAAGCATTCCCATTGAAATCAGGAACCAAACACGTTCAGTAAAGCAGCAGGTTACAAAATTAACTTACAAAAGTCTGTATCCTTTGTATATACCAATAACAAGCAATCAGAGAAAGGGCACATGGAAACACTACCCTTCACAATAGCTACAAAAAATATATATATATCTCGGAATAAACGTGACCAAAGACATTAAAGAGCTCTATAATGAAAATTGCAAATCTTTAAAGAAAGACATTGAGGAAGACATCAGAA
>NW_008331828.1:460869-461845 GCF_000622305.1 Nannospalax galili
CTCTTTTCACAATAGCTAAGAGATGGAAGCAACCTAAGTGTCCCTCAATGGACGAGTGGATAATGAAAATGTGGTTCATTTATACAATGGAGTATTCCACAGCAGTAAAGAAAGATGAAATCATGAAATTTGCATGTAAATGGAATGAACTAGAAACTGTTATAGCGAGGTAACACAGACTCAGAAAAAAAAAAAATCGACGTATGTTCTCATATGTGGATCCTAGAAGCATCCCTGATAAGTATGTATCCAGACATAAATACAGGAACCAGGATAATGGAAAGGAACCAGGGAGGTAAAGGAAAAGAAAGAACCTGAAAGAGCAGAACAGTAGGAAACAGGCCTTAATAAGGGAGATATGGATAAAAATTGGGTTGGTTAAAGGGAGCGGGGAGGGAAGGGTATACAGGAACCTAGGGGATAAAGGGCAAGAAGGCGCTCAAGAGAGGTAGGACCATAGGAGAGGGGTACTATCAGGGGAGAAATAGAGCAAATGGGGGCACATTAAGTGGAAAACCATGATGGAGGGGTGAAACAATGCGAAAGATAAATAATGCCTAGCTAGTTTTTTTTTTTCAATTTTCAAATTTTATTTTCAAGTTTTTTTTTTTTTAGAAGCATTTCATTACAGCTTTAACATATTCAGTAACACATTCCAGAGCAAGGATACATCTCTTTCAAAGGTGGCTGTAAATTTTTATGTTCACAGTTGAATTAATACAGTCATACAATAATGAACTCAGTAAAAGCCCTGTAAGACATAAAATTGGATGAGTTTTTACCCTTTAAAGAAGATCTCCACTTCATTTTAAGATATGCTGTTTCCTACATTTTTTTCAATAAAAATTTTTTTGCATATGTGTCTTTAATCTCTATGTATCTGATTATTACTAGTCACAGTCGGTTACGCCCAGATCCTTAGTACCTGAGTATGGATACAAAGTCATCAGGTAGATTTCACTGGTAATGTTTATCA
>NW_008331828.1:462267-463825 GCF_000622305.1 Nannospalax galili
CATTTCTAATCTCTATATACATGACTATCACTGGTCACAGTCGCCCACCTTCTGAGCTCCTCGGCATCTGAGCATGAATACAACTCGTCAGATAGGCAGCCTTCCTCTCCCACTAGAGCCTCCATACTCTGTCATCCCTGCCACTGTCCACTGTGCTGTCAGCACCCCCATCCATTCCCCCCTATCTGCCCTTCTAGTAAATCTAGTCAGCCAGAGGTCCCTGATCCAGGAGGGTCAGCTGTTCTTCATCTACGGCAATCTGTTGTCAATATTCCTTTGGATAGAATTGGAGCCTGCTGTTCATTTTTCCAGTAGTATCTTGGAAATGTCTGGAAGAGCCTTTATCCATCCTGTCCAACAACTCAACTGAAGATATCGCCGGTCTGGCTTTGCTCTTTGTCAAGTAGCTTTTAGTTATATATGTATGCTCTTATGAAATTATATTGGCCCCTTTAATCTTTGGTTATACTTCCGTTTTGGGTGTTTAAGGACATACAATTGGACCAGATAAACTGATTTGTTTTTACTCTTGAAGTCATTTGCGGATCTGTTCCTCAGGGGTCCCATGGGCTTGGGAGGAGCCCCTGGCTCCTTTCTTTTATCAGTTCCATCTATGTGAAGATAAGTCAAAGGTCCTGCTTGACCATTGTTGGCTTCTCTTGGAAGCATGGAGGAAATGATTCCTCCGTGTTGACCCTCCTCTTTATAGACTGGACACTGGCTCAAGTCCATCTGGTGGGGTCTCCTCAGCTTCCTTGATCAATGGGTCAGGTGACCAACCACCATTACAGGACATTTTGCGAGATGCTCATAGTCCCTGGCAACTAATCGACCTAGGAGGGCAAGGAGCAAAAAGTGTCCTTTGTGTCCCTTTGACCCAATTAGTGTAGATCTCAAGGTATGTCTGTTAAACATCCAAGAAGGTTAGTTCCACCATTCTGGCATTTTTAATTACTGTGTGTCTTGCAGATAAATCTTGGGTAATGACCGGTTAGTCTCAAATAAACCTTATCTAGAGATATATTTCTTGATCTGTTAAGTATAATTTGTCAGTAGATTGTAGGAATAATAAGGTTCCCTCTGGTTTTTGTGACTGACTAGGCATTGTTTCTCTCTTATATTGTCTCACCCCTCTATCATGGTTTTCCCACTTAAGGTACCCCCACTTCCCCCCCTTCCTTACTAATACCCTTGTTCCTATGATCCTACTTCTGTTGAGTTTCTACTTTCTCCTTATCCCCTAGGTTCCTCATATACCCTTCCCTCTCCCCTTCCTTACACTAACCCAATTTTTATCCATATCTCCCTTATTAAGGCCAGTTACCTACTATTCTTCTCCTTCAGGTTATTTCTTTTCCTTTACCTCACTGTTTCCTTACCCTTGTCCTGGTTCCTGCAGTTATGTCTGTTTGCATACTTATTTATCAGAGTCTGATCCTAGGATCCACATATGAGGGAGAACATGTGTCGATTTTTTTTCTGAGATGGTGTTACTTCACTTAGTATTACAGTTTCTAGTTCCATTCATTTACTTGCAAATTTCATGATTTCATCTTTC
>NW_008331828.1:466714-467672 GCF_000622305.1 Nannospalax galili
AAAGGACAGTTTTTGCTCCTTGCCCTCCTAGGTTGACTAGTTCCAGGGGACTATGAGCATCTCTCTAAATGTTCTGTAATTGTGGTGGGTCACCTGTCCTCTTGTTCAAGAAGGATGAGGAGTCCCCACCAGATGGACTTGATCCAGTGTCCAGTCTATAAAGAGGAGGGTCAACACAGAGGAATCATTTCCTTCCTGCTTCCAAGTGAGGCCAACCCTGGTTGAGCAGGACCTTTGACTTATCTTCACATAGGCAGAACTGGTCAAAGAAAGGAGCCAGGGGCTCCTCCCAAGCCCATGTGATCCCTGAGGAATACATCCTCAAACCACCTTAAGAGTAAAAATAAATTGGTTTACCTGGGCCAACTGTAAGAGATTAAACACCCAAAAGGAAGGTATAACCAAAGAATAAAGAGGCCAACATAATTTTTTAAGAGTGCATATGTATAGCTAAAGTCTACATAACAAGGAACAATACCAGATAGGAGATACCTTCTTTTGAGTTGTTGGCCAGGGTGGCCAAAGGGACTCCCAGATAGTAACCCAGCATAGAACTTGGAAAATGAACAGCAGACCCTAATCTTATCTAAAGGAATATTGACAACTGATTGCTGCTATATGGAATAGCTGACCTTCCTAAAACAAAGACCTCTAGATAGACTGACTTGATTCACCAGATGGACAAGTAGTGGGGAATGGGTCAGGGGGCTAACAACATAGCAGACAGTAGCAGGGATGTCAGAGTATAAGGGCTCTAGTGGGTGGAGGGAGGCTATGGGAGGGTACCATCTGGGAAGTAGGTGTGTAGTTGAACAAGATGGTTTCGGATGTTCTGTGGGATACACACACACACACACACAAAATCAACAAATTTTTAAAAGTGTATTATATTTGAGGAGGAAGCATGGAAATTTACATCATGCTAAATTTACATCTACTAAATCATGCTTAGTAGAGG
>NW_008331828.1:468023-494865 GCF_000622305.1 Nannospalax galili
AGTTATTAAAAATTTAAAAAATGTTTAAAAAATGACTTAATTTTTAAAAGATTTACTTTTATTTTTAATTATGTGGATGTGGATGGGTATGTGAAAATGACTCCTGTACCCACAGAGGCCAATACACACAGAGGGTTATATTGAAGACTATTTTCCACCCTGTCCCTTCACCATAATTAAACCCCAAAGTTGAGTTCTTTTGTGTTCCATAGCAAATGGATAGTAGATGATGAATATATCGATAGGTAGTAGATGATGAATAGGTAGATATATAGATAGGTAATAGATGGATAGCCCAATGATATATAATAGACAGATAGATGATAGAGAGGGAGGGAGGGAGGTGATAGAGTGAATAAAGGTTTCGTGACAGAATGTCTTAGGCAGACAGGGTCAAAAGCAAAGCTTCATCCATGGCCACACAGGTCCTTCTCACCCTTTCTCCCTAGGATCTGGGATCTTCTCCCTGTTTCTCTGAATGACTAACCCCTGTGCAGCCATCCCTCTGGTCCCTGTGATTTCCACCTCTTCTTACAATGACAGCTGCCATGTAGTTAGATCAGTGATACCTCAAGGACCACATTGTTTCCTCTGTTCCTCATATAAGGTCCCTGTCTCCAACTACATCACACTAATGGTCAATCAGGTCTTTAGTACAAGAATATGGAGTACAGTCCAGTCATTACCACCAACCAAGTATCCCTTCCCACCTCAGTGGTGCCTCTACTGCCCTCTGTCCAAGGCTATCCCATTACCATAGCAGGAATGACCCACCCCCTTCTATGATCTGCTGCCCTGTGCTCAAGGCCAATCCATTACCATAGCAATGACCCTTTCTATGAAGCCCCAGAACTCTGACCTCCCTGCATCTGAGCACCAACAAGGGAGACCAGGCCCTCAGGTTCCGCCACTCCTGGTGTGTTTTTGCTCCTAACAGACATATGCAACTAATCCTCAGAGCTGATTTAGGAGATGGCCAGAGGCTGGTTTCAGAGACCTTGCTTGGGAACCACCTCATGTCCAGTCCTATTTTGCCTCGGAGAGACCTTCAGCCCGGGGAGGGGGGAGCACAGGATATGATGCTCCTTTCTTATCTGAAATGTCCGAGTCTGAAACCCTGCAGTGTCATTTCTTCTGCTCATTTTTTCATCAGGGTTCTCTCATAATTAAGCCTGCAGGGGGCCATGTCCTCTTCATGGGGTTAAGGACTTTAGTTTCCAACTGTTCCCTCACCACCATTAAACCCGAAGCTTGAGTTGTGATGTGGCTCTGTAGCGCTGTACTTGCCTAGCATATCACAAGGCTGGATTTCATCACCAAGACCCAAAAAAATGGAGATAGAGTGAAAGATGATTAGATAGATTAATAGATCCATAGAAAAATGGATAGGTGGATGGATGGATTAGTGGATGGATAGTTGGATGGATAGATAATAGGCAGAGATAGATGGATGGATGGATGAGTGGATGGATGGCTAGATAGGTTATTTACAGGTAGATAATAGGTGGTAGGTAGCTAGGTACATAGATACCTAGATGATAAATAGATTGGTAGATGATAGACAGACAGGTAGATAGATGATAGATAGGTTGATAGACAGATAGATAGATGATACATAGATAGATAGGCAGATAGATGGTAGGTGATTGTTAGATTGGTAGATAGGTGATTTTTAGGTAAGTAGATGATAGACAGATGATACATCGATAGATAGATGATAGATAGATAGATAGACAGACAGACAGACAGATAGATAGATAGATAGATAGATAGATAGATAGGTATGCTAGATAGATAGATGGGATAAAGACTAATCTGTGGGGCTGGAGAGATGGCTCAGTGGTTAAGAACACTGGTTTTTCTTGCAGAAGACCCAGGTTCGAATCCCAACACCCACGTGGCAGCTAACAACTGTTTGTAACTCCAGTTCCAAGGGATCCATTGCCTCTGACCTCTGCAGGCATTGCATGAGAATGGGTGCACTTACCTAAATGCAGGCAATACACACATACACAAAAAATCAAAATAATAAAATTTGAAAAAAGATTATGGTTTTGTTTCAAAGCAAGGCATTTAATACTTTAGTAATGCATTTTACACCAGTGGGAAAAAGTGTGTTGTCTTAGGAGGGCCTCTCTCTGGTTTAAATATTCAAATACTTGGGCTGGAGAGATGGTTCAGTAGTTAAGAGCATGTACTGTTCTTCCAGAGGATCTGAATTTATATCTCAGCATCCAGGTCCCAGGATCTGATGCCCTCTTCTGGCCTCTGAGGGCACTGCACTCATGTGCACATAGCACTCCACAATACACATAATAAAAATAAAATGAATCTAAAAACAATTTCAAGCAATCTCTTTTTACTCTTACAAGAAAATCTCTTTAAAGTAAGTAGAGAAATTACTCTTTTGAAGAAGTAGACTCCGAAACTAAGTGACTCTTTTTTGGAACAAGATTCCATTAGGACTTATTTAAATTTTAATTTAATTTATTTACTTACTTTTATGCATGTGAGTATTTTGCCTAAATGTATATCAGTAAGTGCACCCATGTATGAAATGCCCATGGAGGCCAGAAGAGGGATTCAGATTCCCTGGAACTAGAGTTACAGTTACAGAGGGTTGTTGACCACCACGTGGGTGTTGGGAACCAAATGCTGGTCTTCTGCAAGAGCAGCCAGTGTTCCTAACTGCTGAGCTCTCTCTAGCCCTATTTTAAAATTTTTATATCAGGTCTTCTGAATCATTGTTGAATATCTTTTCCATATTATCACAGAACATGTTGGCTCCATCTCATCGTGGTCATCGTCTTTGTCATCAGGAGTGTTGGGTGGCTCGGTCGGTTTTACCCAGATGTTTTTGCGGGTACCACCGCGACACCCCAGTGGTGGTGTGGTTTTTAAGAATGGCTGGGGTTGGGTGGCCGGGGCTGGGGGACTTTGTCTGGTTGCAGAGAATGCTCTGAGTCCCCAGTGGTGGGGGCCGAGGGTGGCTGCAGGGAGTCCCTGGCCAGGGAAGTCAAGACGGGACCTGGGCGGGTTTCGAGTCTAGGTGTGGCCCACACACCTGGGAGGGTGAGCTGTAGCCTGGCTGTCTGTCCTGTGGTGGGCCCGCACACCAATAAGGGCCATTGTGTGTGCCTGGCTGCTTGGATCTAATGAAGTCAGGGAGAGTTGAACCAAGTGCAACAAAAGCAGTTAGAATAAATGAATAATACTGCTTTTTTAAAAAATGTACTAGCCTTTTACCACATAATAAAGACCACAAGAAAGACAGAGAAGAATATAATTCTTTTTCTCTGATACCCTCTCCTAGAGGAAATTTTACATTTTCTTTCTTTCTCTTTCTTTCTTTCTTTCTTTCTTTCTTTCCTTTCTTTCTTTCTCTTTCTCTCTCTTTCTTTCTTTCTCTCTTTCCCCTCTCCCTCTCCCTCTTCCCCTCCCCCTCCCCCTCCCTGTCTCCCTCTCTCTCATCTTTTTGAGACAGGATCTTCCTGTAGACCCAGCTGGCCCCAAACTCACTATATAGACCAGGCTGTTCTTGAAATCATGGGAGATCCACCTGCCTCTGCCTCCCAATTAAAGGTGTTTGTGAACTTTACATTTTCTTGTAGGTAGGGATCCATAATGAGCTGAGAAAAAAAGAGATGACCCTTCTGTGGAGAATTAAGACAGAATTCCCCTAAAGTGTTTATCCTGGTGATTCTAAATTAGGAAAGGAAGGAAAGGGTAGAATTCATATTGAGAGAGGGGGCTGAAGTAAGTTGAAAAGTCTTTATAAAACCAAATAACTTCAACTGAAGCTAGACCTAGAGAGCAGGTATAGGTCTTGCTGGATGCTTTAGTGTCAACTTGACACACTTGGGTTGAGGGAGCCTCAATTGGGTAATTGACTCCATGGGACTGGCCTGTGGCTGCGTCTGTGGGGCATCTTCTTGATTGTTGAGTGATATAGGAGGGCACAGCCCACTGTGGGTGGTGTCACCCCTGGGCAGGTGGGCCTGTGTTGTATAAAAAAGTAGGCTGAGCATGTGCCAGGGGAACAAGCCAGTAAGCAGTGTTCCTCCATGGCCTGTGCTCCAGCTCCTGTTTCCAGGCTCCTGCCCTGAGTTCTTACCTAGGGATCCCTGATGAACTGTGACTTGGGAGATGTTAGACAAATAAACCCTTTTCTCTGCAAGTTGGTATTGGTCAGAGTGTTTTGTCTCAGCAGTGGAGAAACAAACTAGGACACAGGTCTTGCTGAATCTTCTGTGGAACTCAAGGCATACCGACCAAGTTTAGCCAGTCAGCTTTAGGACAGTTTTATCTTCCACTTGCCATCTGACCTATGTGGAAGAAGGCTTGGCCTTAATTCCTGTTTGCATTTTCAATAACCAACTAATTCATTTGAATGCAGGGTGAAGCCCCAGAATCCAATAGTTTAGGCTCCAGGAAGTTAAGCACATTAGCACTCTTAGAATAAAAGACTGCTAGGCGCAGTGGTGCACGCCTTTAACCTAGGAGAGGCAGGTGGATCTCTCTGAGATCCAGACCAGGCTGGTCTGCATAGTGAGTTCCAGGCCATCTTGGGGATACAGGGAAACCTTGTCTCAAAAAAAGAAAAAATAAAGGATTAAGAATAAAGTACTGTGCTCAGTGATACAGAGCTCATCAAGAGTCTAGGGGAGTCTTGTTTAACTTTTCAGCTTTGGTTTTGGGTTTTTTGTTCTTTTGTTTTTTGTTTTTACAGAACTTATAAAATACTCTATCTCTGTAAACACAGTCACTCAGAAACCGTAGCAAATGAAAAAAATGTCACTTTTGTTTTCTTACCCCAGGTTGTTGGTGTAGCCCAGACCATCAACAAGAAATCAGACAGTGGTAGGGGATACACTGAAAAAGATGAAAAGATACCAAAACTTAAGTGTGGCCTGATGCCAACTTAGATGCTTTCTCGTTATAGTACATCAGCCTCTTGAGTTAAGTATTGCTGAAATGAGTGACGAAGGAAAGCGTGATGGGTAGAATATTTGGCTAACTCGTGTTGATTTGACTCCAGAGGGCCTGAGTGTCAGAGGAACCATGCTACTAGCCCTCCCTGACCTAGGTGCACACCTGGGCCACACAGAAAGCTACTCCTGGTATTTAACCATCTCATCTACTATCAGTGCTGCTATACAGAGGTTCACCTGTGAGAAAAACCAACATTGCTCCCAGTTCAGCACTCTGCACTAGCTGGAAACTGGGGGCTTCATCCTGGTAAAGTGAATTTCCTAGTTATATAAACTTTGAACAGTGATTGCAGGTTGCCAAGGTGTAAATCAGAGTGAGTGATATTAATTTAGCTTCAGAAAGCAGCATCTTTTATTATATTTCACACACCACACTGACACACTTTCCATTTTAGCACTTCCTTAATTATGCTTATATTTTCATTCTGTCCGTAGATTATTACTCTGCCTATTGAATATGTGATGATGTGTATCATCATAGCCCACTGCATTTGTACTGCCCCAGGCCCATGTGTGCAGATCCTCTGCAAATTAGTTGGAACTTCTGAATCTGGAAAACATTCAAGCAAGGCAGTTAATTTTGTTTCTGTGATGTAGCTGTATTGGCACCTGTGTCGGCATAACAAGTCCCTTTTCACATCGGAGCAGTGCACATCTAGCTGGCCTTCTGTGCTGCTGTTGACACCTGAGGCTACTTGGTAAGAAAGCATAATACTTAGATCTGTTTAATGTCCACTATTTATTGATAGTCCATTAAGGTGAACCTGTGGTGAATCAATTTGCAATTTTCACACTCCATAGATATTGTTAAATATTGCCATCTTAAGATTTGTTTTAATTAATAACTAGCATATAACTGGGCATACCACCTTATTAAAATGTAATTAATGTGTAATGAGAGATTCATATTAAAAAGAATATATTTAAATATATGCAAACTAGGATTTCTGGCCTTTATAACACTTAACTGACGTTATGGCCAATATCCTCTTAAATACGTGAGCTTTCATTTGCTGCAATAGTAATTGAGCAGCTGTTTGTTTGGCCTTAGCATAGACTTGAGTTTTCATGTCATATACAATTTACATCAAATTTTGCACAGAGTAAGTTTGTATTATATAAAGAAGTCATCATCTTAATTCCCCTTCTCCTTCTTCCCATAGTACATGACATAAGGAGACTAGTCGTGTTAGCACTTTTCTGCTACATGTACTGTTTAGCTAACACTGGGTATGACTGAGTTCCTAATTTTATATATAACAAGCATCTGCACTTTGGGCCTTTATTTGTGGATACTGTTGACGTTTCAGGCAGTGTTACTAGACGGTTTTTTAGGAATTCTAACCTGCTTTTGTCTTCTGTCTTGTAGGACTTTGCTGCTTATTTGGCATTTTGTGGTATTCTTCACAACGCTCAACTCTATGAAATGCCACTACTGGAGAACAGAAGAAATCAGGTCAGTATGATTCCTTTTTTAAGAATTGTTGTTTTTATCCATGTCATGAATACACATAATTGAAATTCAAATTGTGGGGCTTCGTTTTCTAAGCATTTTAGCTGTCTCTTCTGCCAGTTCTTTCCATAGTCCATGCTCAGTTCCTTTATCACTGTTAAGACAACAATCTTTGACTTGTGAGAGACATACTAACTGGGGATACATTCGTGTCAATAGATAATACTTCTGAGTGCCTGACTTGTCAACTGTAGACATCACCCAGAGGAACATCTTAGCATCCTTGGCCTCCCTTTCATGTCTGTCCCAACTCTCACTCCTCAGATCTATTTCCTCAGTTCAATTTTTTTCTTTTAAAAAATATTTTGCTTATTTATTATTTTTATTTTCTTTATCTGTATGATGTCATCACCTGTGTAAGTGCACCCATGGTGTGCAATGGTCACAGAGGTCAGAAGAGGACATCTCTTTTTTCTCTTTATATTTATTTGTTTTCATTTTATGTGTATGAGTGTTTTGTCTGCATGTATATAAGTGCACCTGTGTGTGGAATGCCCATGGAGGTCAGAAGAGGGTGTCAGATCCTCTGGGACTCAGATTTTCATATGGTTGATATCCTGCCATGTTGGTCCTGGGAACCAAACCTGGGGCTCCTGCAAGAGCAGCCAGTGCTCTTAAGCACTGAGCCATCTCCTCAGCCCCGTGGTCTCTTTCATACGTCAGGTCATCCCATCGAGTCTGGAGATTTAGAGTACAACTTCAGTTCTGTGCAGTCATTTTGACCATTTCCTTAATAATCAACTTGTCCACCCTCCCTCTTCTCTTTCTAGAACTTATGCCAGAACTGAGGATATAGCTCAGTACTAAGACTCTCCGACCAGCAGCTCATGCTAATAAAGCATTGGCCTGTTAGTTACCTTAAGCTGCATAATTCTCCAGATTGCCAGTCTTGCTACCTTTTACTTCAGTCCTCATTTATATAGGGTTTCCCAGCCAAGCTATTTGGAATCTCGAGGCTTTGTGGGGTGGCCTTTGCTCACACTGCATGCTGGACTCCTGTGCCTCTTCTTATCACCTTCCTAACCTCAGAATAGCATCTCTTCAGTAAATCTTGCAGAGGAAAATTCTTTCTGCCCCTCATCACATGAATGCTTTGTGAGGTTAGAACAATTGTGCAATTCAGAGGCAATAGAGGTTACTTGGAAAAGCCAGAAAAGCAACTCACCGGGAAGGTGAGCTGTAGCCTAGCTGTCTCTCCTTCCGTGTTTGGCCCAGAACCCAACAAGGGCCGTGGTGTGATCCTGGCCACTTGGATGGAAGGAAGTCCCCTGGGCCCAGGTGAAAACAGGCTGCGGCCCACACACCCTGCTGTCTCTCACCCTGCCAGGCTGCTCCTTCATCCGCCAGGAGTCTGAAGGTCTTGCTGTCCTGCAGGGCCCATCCACCAGGGTGGTCGAGCTCTCCCCAGGTGCCTGTCCTTCCCTGGATGCGCCCAGACACCACCTGGGGCCACGGCGTGACCCTGGCTCCCTGGACCACAGCAACCTGCCTGGGACAGGCTGGGTGCTAAACTGCCTCTTCTCACCTTTCCAGGCTCCTTCATCCATCGGAGGTCCAGAGAACTGAGTGTTCTGCATGATCTCGTGTGGGGCTCCCACCCCATAGAGTGGTGGTATTGGGAGCTGAGGGTTTGAAGGTAGGTGGAAAATGGGCCCCAAGGAGGCGGGGTCCTGTCTGTGTCCAGCCAGGTACTGTGGTACCGGGGGGTGGCATAGGTGTTTGGCCTCTATGGAGAGGGCTCATTCTCTCCCTGGGTGGGCCCTGGCTCCTTCTCCCGCTTCCCGGGCCTTCTTTCTCTTCTTTCATTTTCTTGTGTGCTTTATTTCTTTTTTTTTTTTTCTTCTCTTTTTCTTTTTGTGGTTCTTTTGTTTTTTTGGCCCTCACCACAACTGGGTCAGGGATGAGCCCAAGCTGACCCTTGTAGGGTCCGGGCACCTTGTTTTGTCGTTCTTTCTGGGCCCTAGTCGGCTGATGCTGAGCCCGGGCTCAGTTCCATTGAGGGGACTTGCTTGTGGTCTAGGTTGGGCCCGGTCTGTTTTGCGGTGCTCTGTGGGGCCCAGGCTCCATCCACTTACTCTTTGCCTGGGCCCGTTCCATAGATGCTTGGCTGGGAGCTGTTGCCTTGGCCAGGGCTTTGTGGGGAAAATGGCTGCCCAGGGCTCCTGTGTCTTCCTGGGTGGGCCCAGGATCCTCTCTTGGAGGATTTTGCCTGGGCCCCTTGGGCTTTTACAGCAGGGCTGCTTTGTCCTTTTGGTGTTTTCTGGTGGCTGGTGTCATCGGGGAAGCGGTGAGGCCCAGAATGTTTGCTCCCCGTTGTTGGGCCCAGGCTTCTCCCTTTTGACTCTTCAGCCCAGGCCCTCTCCTTCCAGTTATGGGGAGCCTAGGCTCAGTCCTCTGGACGGGACTGGCTTGAGGTCGGTGATGGGCCTGGGCTTCTCCCTTAGGACTTTTCAGCCCAGGCACTTGGTCCGCTGTGGGGAGCCCGGGCTCTGTCTATTGACGGGACTGGCTTGTGGTCAGGGATGGGCCCAGGCCGTTTTCTCTGCCCTGCCGGCCCAGGCTGCTATCTTCTAACTTTTGGCCTGGGCCCTGTTCCATCAATGCTTGGCCTGAGCTCCTTGGCCTTGCTTGGCCTGGCCTCCTTGTGGGAAATATTTTCCCAGGACTCCCAGGTGTCTTCCTCGGTGGACCCGGCCTCCTGTCTTGGGGGCTTTTTGCCTGGGCCTTTTTCATTGTTCAGCCCTGGCATATTTGTCTTTGTGTTTGTTCTGTCCCTGTCCTGCCCTGGCTGCCATTGCGTCTCGGAACAGTCCAGGCTTGTGTTTGCTCCATCTCAGAGGGCCCAGGTGGGCTTCTTCCTCTGGGGTCTTCAGCCCTGGCCCTGTGTGATCATGGGTCCTGGGATGGGACCTTTTTCCCTTGTCTGAACTCTCGGGTTTGGTGGGCATGTGCCTGGGCCTTTAGCTCCTCTTGGCTGGGCCTGGGCTTCTTTGTCAGGTGTTTTGCCCAGGCCCTGTTGCATCTCAGCAGAGCCCAGTGGGCTCACAATGTTTGCCTGGCCCGCTGCATCTTGACACCTAGCCCAGCATCCGGGGTGCACATGGGTCATGGGGGGGCGGGGCGGAGAAGCCACCGTTTTCCGCCTCGCCAGGTTACCTGCTCTTCCAGAGGAGGTGGGGAAATCTCGCTGTCCTGGTGGGTGGGGCCTTGTGGCACCAGAGGATGGGTGGAAGGAGGGCCTGGAGTTTAGGTCGAGGTCAAGCCACAGGGCAGGATCCCTCAGTATCCGCTGTCTCCTCGCATAGGACATGTGAAGGAGAAGTCTCGCAGTGGTATGCTGGGTGCAGGTTGTCGTTGTGGTCATCAGGAGTGTTGGGTGCCAGCCTTGCAAGCCTGCATTGGTTTCGCCCAGGTGAGTTTCAGGTACCACTGTGCCACCCAGGTGGTGGCGTCCTTTTGTAGAATGGCCAGGGTCATGTGGCTGGGGCTGGGGGACATTGTCTGGTTGTGGAGAGGGCCCTGAGTCACCTGTGGTGGGGGCTGAGGGTGGTTGCAGAGAGTCCGCGTGACCAGGGAAGTCAAGACGGTGCCTGGGCAGGGATTGAGTCCCTGTGTGGCAGCCAAGCTGTCTGTCCTTCCTTGTTGGGTGTGGACACCAAGAAGGGCTGAGGTGTGATCCTGGCCTCTTGGATGGAAGGAAGTCACCTGAGCTCCAGTGAAAACAGGGTGCGGTCCACACACCCTGCTCTTTCACAACTTGCCAGGCTGTTCCTTCATCCGCAAGGGGTCCAGAGGCATTGAAGTCCTTCACCCTTGGTCCAACGGGTTTTTGGCGAGCTCTCCCCAGGTGCCTGTTCTTCCCTGAATGAGCCAAGACACCACCAGGAGCCTCGGTGTGGTCATGGCTGCCTGGGTCTAAGGAAGAGGCTTTGGCTGGAGGTGTGGGAAGGTTGGAGGTGGTGTGTGGGGCGTTCAGGGTTGAGTGGGGTATGAGGGGTGTGTGTTGGGGGAGCTGGTGGGCAGCAGCAGCAGGGGAGGGGATGTTCATGAGCATATGTTCAGGGAGGTGCTGGGGCTTGGAACAGGGTGTTTCCCACTCACCAGTGGTTTGTTGGGTACATCTCATCATCCTCGTCATCTCTTTGGTCAGGGGTTTTGGGTGCCAGCCTAGCAAGCCTCGATCAGTTTCACCCACATGTTTTTTGGGGTACCATGATGACACTCCAGTGGTGGCATGGTTTTGCAGAATGTCCGGGGTCGGGTGGCCTGGGCTGGGGCATGTCATCCTGTTGGGGAGAGGGCCCTGACTCGCCCATGGTGGAGGCTGAGTATGGCTCCAGGGAGTCTGTGGCCGGGGAAGTCAAGATGGGACCTGGGCAGGGATTGAGTCCAGGTGCGGCCCACGCACCAGGGATAGTGAGCTGTAGCCTGGCTGTCTGTTCTTCTGTGTTGGGCCCCGACACCAACAAGGTCCACAGTGTGATCCCAGCTGTTTGGAAGGAAGGAAGGCTCTGGGGCCCAGGTGAAAATGGTACAGTCCATACACCCTGCTGTTTCTCACCCTTCATCCACGAGGTATCAGGAGGCCTTTCCATCCTTCAACATCGGCCCACTGGGGTTGTTGAACTCTCCCCAGGTGTTTGTCCCTCCCTGGATCGTCCTGGACACCACCAGCACCCACAGTGTGATCCTGGTCCCCTTGACCACATCAACTGGCCTGGTACAGGGTGGTTGCATGTTGGGCTCGGTCCACACTAAACTGCCTCTTCTCACCTTGCCAGGCTTCTCCTTCATGCATCGGTGCTCCAGAGAACTGGATGTCCTGCATGATCTCGTATGGGGCTCCCACCCCGTTGGAGTGGTGCTGTTGGGAGCTGGGCATTTGAAGGTAGGTGGAATATGGGCCCCAAGTCTGGGGGTCTCATCTGGTGTCTTCCCAGGGACTGGGGTACCAGGAGGTTGTGTAGGTGTTTTGGCCTCTGTAAAGGCTCTTTCTCTCTCCTTGGGTTTGCCCAGGCTCCTTTTCCCCATTCCCAGCCCTCTTCTCCCTCCTCTTTCCTTTCTTTCATTTTCTTGTCACAGCTCACCTGGGATGGTGAGCTCACCTGGGATGGTGAGCTGTAGCTGGGATGTCTGTCCTTCCCTGGTAGCGTCCAGACATCACCAGGGGCCATGGTGCGATCCTGGCTGCCTAGATCTAGGGTAAAGACCTGGGCTTGAAGGTGGGTAGGTTGGGGGGCATGCATGGGGTGTTCGGGATTTGGGTGTGTGTGTGTTGAGGTGGTTCAGGGGGACACGGGGGTGGCGTTTGGGCAGTGATGTTCAGGTGGGTATGTGTGGTGTGGGGGGGGCTGGAGCAGGGTGTGTCTCACTCACCCATGATATTAAGCTCTATGCAGGTTGTCTGTCCTTCTGTGTTGGGCCTGGACACCAACAAAGGCCATGGTATGATCACAGCTGTGTGGATCTAAGAGAGAGGTCTGGTTCTGGGGGGTGGGGTGTTGGCGCGTGTGGGGGTATGCGGAGGGAACTCAGTGTGGCCCACTCACCCAGGATATTATGCTCTATGCAGCTTGTCTGTCCTTCCTTGTAGCCCCAGTGTGGCTGCCAAGGAAGCCCATGGTGTAATCAATACTGGCTCTGTACATCTCAGGACTTTTCGTGGTTTGCGGTGTAGGTGGGGTGAGGCCCACACACCCTGCTCTTTGGTCCATGTCTGTAGGGTTATATTGAAGACTTTAGTTTCCGCCCTGTCCCTTCCCCATAATTAAACCCCAAAGTTGAGTTGTTATGTGTTTTGTAGCAAATGGATAATAGATGATGAGTAAACAGATCGATAGGCAGCAGATGATGAATAGATAGATATAAAGATAGGTGATAGATGGATAGCCCAGTGATATATGATAGACAAATAAATAATAGATAGATGATAGAGAGGTAGGTAAGTGATAGAGTGAATAAAGGTTTCATGACAGAATGTCTTAGGCAGACAGGGTCAAGAGCAGAGCTTTAACCATGGTCACCCAGGTCCTCCTAACCCTTTCTCCCTAGAATCTGGGATCTTCTCCTGTTTCTCTGCATGACTGTCCCCTGTGCAGCCATCCCTCTGGTCCCTGCCATTTCCACCTCTTCCTACAATGACAGCTGCTGTGTAATTAGATCAGTGATACCTCAAGGACCACATTGTTTCCTCTGTTACTCCCCAATAAGGTCCCTGTCTCAAACTACATCACACTAGTGTCAATCAGGTCTTTAGTACAAGAATATGGAATATAGACCAGACCTTACCACCAACCAGGTATCCCTTCCCACCTCAGTGGTGAATCTGCTGCCCTCTACCCAAGGCCATTCCATTACCATAGCAGTGATCCCTTCTATGAAGTCCCAGAACTCTGACCACACTGTATCTGGGCACCAAAAAGGGAGACCAGGCCCTCAGGTTCCTCCACTCCTGGGGTGTTCTTGCTCCCAGCAGACCTATACAACTTGTCCTCAGGGCTGTTCTAGATGGCCAGAGGCTGGTTTCAGAGACGTTGCTTGGGATCCACCTCATGTCCAGTCCTATTTTGCCTCGGAGGGACCTTCAGCCCTGGGAGGAGGAGCACAAGACATAATGCTCCTTTCTTATATGAAATGTCTGAGTCTCAAACCCTGCAGTATCTTTTCTTCTGCTCATTTTTTTTGTCAGGGTTCTCTCATCATTAAGCCTGCAGGGGGCCATGTCCTGCTCCTGGGGTTAAAGACTTTAGTTTCCAGCTGTTCCCTCACCACCATTAAACCCGAGCCTTGAGTTGTGAAGTGGCTCTGTAGCACTGTACTTGCCTAGCATATCACAAGGCTGGATTTCATCACCAAGACACCAAAAATGGAGACAGAGTGAAAGATGATTAGATAGATTAGTAGATACATTAGAAAAATGGATGGGTGGATGGATGGATGGATGGGTGGATGGATGGGTAGATAGATCATAGACAGAGATAGATTATAGATTAGATAGATGATTGATGATAGATAGATAGATGATAGATAGATAGATATAGATAGATAGATAGATAGATAGATAGATAGATAGATAGATAGATGATAGATGATAGATTATTCACAGGTAGATAATAGGTGGATAGGTAGCTGGGGAAATAGATACCTAGATGATCAATAGATAGATGATAGACAGACAGGTACATAGATAGATAATAGATAGGTTGTGTGTGTGAGAGAAAGAGATGATAGGTAGATAAATGAAAGGTAAGTGATTGTTAGATTGTTAGATAGATAGGACAGATATATAGGTGATTTTTAGATAGGTGATTTTTAGATGGATAAATAAAGAGATAGATAGATGATAGACAGATTATTCACAGGTAGATAATAGGTGGATAGTTAACTAGTGCATAGATAACTAGATGATCAATAGATAGATGATAGACATACAGGTACATAGGTGATAGGTAGATTGAGAGAGAGAGAGAGAGAGATCATAGGTACATAAATAATAGGTACATGATTGTTAGATGGTAGATAGATAGGACAGATATATAGGTGATTTTTAGATAGATGATAGATAGATAGATAGATAGATAGATAGATAGATAGATGATAGACAGACAGATTATTCACAGGTATATATTAGGTGGATAGTTAGCTAGTACATAGACACCTAGATGATCAATAGATAGATGATAGACAGGTACATAGATAGATAATAGATAGGTTGTTAGAGAGAGAGAGAGAGAGACATCATAGGTACATAAATAATACGTATGTGATTGTTCAATTGGTAGATAGATAGGACTGATAGATAAGTGATTTATAAATAGATAGATGATAGATAGATAGATGATAGACAGATAGATAGACAGATAGCATGGATAAATAATGGGACTGAAAGGATGGCTCAGTGGTTAAGAACACTGGTTGTCCTTGCAGAAGACCCAGGATCAAATCCCAGCAGCTATCAACCATCCATAACTCCAGTCCCAGGGGATCTGACAGCCTCTTCTGACCTCGGCCGGCATTGCATGATAATGAGTGCATTTACCTACATACAGGCAATACATGCATACACATAAAATAAAAATAATAAAAATTTTTTAAAAAAGATTATGGTGTTGTTTCAAAGCAAGGCATTTAATATCTTAGTGCTCCATTTTACAACCATGGAAACATAGTGTGTTGTGTTATGAGGGCCTTTCTCTGGTTTAAAAATTCAAATACTTGGGGCTGGAGAGATTGTTCAGTGGTTAAGAGCTTGCACTGCTCTTCCAGAGTATCTGATTTTAGATCTCAGCACCAATAAGGGCCCTGGTATGATCCTGGCTGATTGGCTTGGATGGAAAGAGGTCTTCTGGTCCCAGGTGAAAAAGGGTGTGGCGAACACACCCTACCGTTTCACATCCTGCCAGGCTGTTCCTTCATCGGCGAGGGGTCAGGAGCTCTTCCTGTGCTGCAGCATCAGTCCACCGTGGTTGGCGAGCTCTCCCCAGGTGCCTGTCCTTCTCTGGATGGTCCCAGACATCACCAGAGGCCATGGTGTGATCCTGGCTCCCTGAACCACAGAAACTGGCTTGGGACAGGGTGGGTGCACATTGGGCATGGTCCGCACTACCCTGACTCTTCTCACCTTGCCAGGCTTCTCCTTCATCCATTGGAGGTCTGGAGAACTGGGTGTCTTGCACGATCTCACGTGGGCTCCTACCCCATTGAGTGGTGCCATTGGGAGCTGGGGGTTTGAAGGCAGATGGAAAACAGGCCCCAAAGCAGTGGGGTCCTGTCTGGTGTCTGGCCAGAAACTGTGGTACCAGGAGGTGGCCTAGGAGTTTTGGTCTCCGTGGAGAGGGCTCTTTCTCTCCTTGGGTGGGTCCAGGCTACTTTTCCCGCTTCATGGGCCCTCTTCTCTCTCTTCTTTTTTTTCTTTCGTTTTCTTGTCTTTTTTTACCTTCTCTTGCGGTTCTTTATTTTTCTGGCACTGACCACAACTGGTTGAGGCATGAGCCCAGGCTGATTCCTGCTCCTCGTAGGGCCCACAATCCTTTCTTTGTCCTTTAGTCCAGGCCCTCATCGGCTGATGCTGACCCCAGGCTCAGTTCCATTGAGGGCACTTGCTTGTGCTCAGTGGTGGGCCCGGGCTTCAGTCTGCTAACTTTTTACCTGGGCCCTGTTCCTTCCACGTTTGGTCCAGGCTCCACCACCTCAACCAGGGCTTTGTGGGAAAAATGATTGCCCAGGGCTCCTGTGTCTTCCTGGGTGAACCCAGGATCCTCTCTTGGAGGATTTTGCCTGGGCACTTTTGGTTTTTGTGGCAGGGCTACTTTGTCCCTTTTAGTTTATTCAGGGGCTGGTGTCATCGGGACAGGGGTGAGTCCCGGACTGTTTGCGCGCCCTCGTCAGGCCCAGGCTTGTCCCTTTTGACTCTTCAGCCCGGGCCCTCTTGATCCAGTGACCAGGAGCCCTTGCTCTGTTACCTGGACAGGACTGGCTTGAGGTCAGGGATGGGCCCGGGCTGTTTGCTCCACTTTTTAGGACCCAGGCTTCTGTCTTCTAACTCTTTGCTTTCCTGGGCCATTTTGTGTCCACACTCAGCCCAGGCTCCATGGCCTTGGCCAGGGCAGCTTGGGGAAATCATCTTCAGGGCTGCTGTGTGATCCTGGGTGGGCTCAGGCTCCTCTTTTGGGGAGTTTTGGCCAGGGCCCTTTGTGTTTTTCTCCTGGGCGTCTTCATCTCTCTTTTTTTTTCATGGACTGCTGTCAGGTCAGGGATGAGCCCCAGGGTCCAGACAGAAGGAGGAGAGGATACAAGTTGCCCTCTAACTTTCATACATGTGTGGCATGTGTGCCCCCCAAAAATATATTTAAAAAGGGAGAGAAGAAAGCCTAAATCTCTCTAAAAAAAAGAAAAAAAAAGAGGACTGTGTGTGTGCGTGTGTGTGTGTATCCATTTCTTCCTTATTTTGGTGCTGTGGCACTGGTGAATCATAGTAACTAACTAGACATTGTGTTATGTACTGTGCAAACTGTGTTCCATCAATACGATCTTAACCCTGTGAGCCCTTCATTCCTCTTTTTATTTAACATTTATTTATTCATTGATTTACTTACTTTAATGTGAGTGCATGTATGGGGTTCATGAGTGCTGTGCACACTTGGAGGTCAGAGGACAATGTGGTCTCCTGGATCCAACTCGGGTCATTAGGCTTGGTCGTAACTTTATTCACTGAAAAACTTCCCTGTCCTCCGACAACCACTTTTTAAACTGACACTTGATGGGGCTAGAGAGATGGCTCATTGTAAAAAGCACCGGTTACTCTTGCAGAGGACCTAGGTTCGATTCCCAGTACCCACATGACAATTAACAACCTACATGGCAGCTAACAACTGTGTGTAACTTCAGTTCCAGGAAGAGTCACCTTCTCTAACTTCCATAGGCATTGTACAACACAGGTGTGCTAACATACATGCAGGCAATACACTCATATACGTAAAGTTAAAATACAATAATAAAACATTAAAAAACTAAACTGACACCTGAGAAGTTTCTATTGTTTACTGAAGTTTGATGACTTACACAGTTATTTTGCTATTTCCTTAATTCAGGATCAGAAATACCTAGCTTATTTAAATTTCCGTGTATCATATCCATCCTGGTAGAAATAGATAGCCATAATTAGAACTTCAAGGCATTGCTTTTTTGGGAGGTGGTCTCTTTGAGACAGGGTCTCCCTGTAGCCTTAGCTGGTCTGGCACTCGCTGTATAGACCGGGCTGGCCTTGATCTCACAGAGATCCACCTGCCTCTGCCTCCCAAGTGCTGAGATTAAAGATGTGTGCCTGCCTGGCTTACCTACTCAGTCTTTAAATAATCTTTTCATTTATGGTTTGTGAAATTATTTATTTATTCATTTGGTATTTGGTGGGTGGGTATGGATGTGAGTGCATGTGGAGGTCAGAGGACAACTCACGGGAGGCTAGTCTCTCCTTCTACCAAGTGGTTTCTGGGAATTGAACTCAAGTTGTCAAGCTTGGAGGAAGGTACTGCTGCCATTATATAGGCCTTTTTGTGTTTTTTATTTTGTTGTTTTTCAGACAGGGTCTCCCTCTGTAGCCTCAAGATTCCTGATCTTCCTGCTTCCCATTCCCAAGTCCTGGAACCACATGTATCAGAATGCCCAGTTTTAGAAAAGGAGTCTTAGACAAAAGCATGAAGTGCATGTTTGATCTAAGTTGCAAAAAGAGACATCATAGATTCAAAAATAACATGGACAAAGCAGTAAGTAGGCAAAATAAAAGCCAGTATTTATATTTTTTGTTTATTTTTACTTAAAGTGAGTGAGTGTATTGCCTGCATATAAGTGTACCATGTCCATCAGTGCCCAAGGAAGCCAGAAGTGGGCATCAGATCACTTTAACTGGAGGTGTAGAGGGTTAATTGCCATGTGGGTGAAGGGAATGAAACCCCGAGGCCTCTGGAAGAGCAGCCATCTCTCCAGCCCGGCAAAACCAGTGTTTTGTTTTGTATTTGTCTTTTTGAAACAGGGTCTCTCTGTAGCCCCAGTTCTCCTGGAATTCACTATGTAGACCAGGCTGGCCTTGAACTCACAGAGATCCGCCTTCCTCTGCCTCCCGAGTGCTGGCATTAAAGGTGTGCACCACCATGCCACTGTATTTCTTATAGTTTAATAATTAAAATGATTAAATTGGGGCTGGAGAGATGGCTCAGCATTTAAGAACACTGGTAATTCTTGCAGAGGACCTGGGTTTGAATCCCAGTACCCACATGGCAGCTAACAACTGTGTATAACTCCAGTCCTAGGGCATTGCACGACACACGTGCACTTACCTACTTGCAGGCAATACACACACACACACACACACACACAAATAAAAAATAAAATTTCGGAAAAAAATGAGTAAATCATTTCCCTTTGGAGTAAGGTCGAAACTCCTTAGGCTGGCATTTGTTGCTGTTCATGACCCTTTGTGGCTGGCTGTGCAGTGCCATCCTTCCCCACCATGCTCTACTCAGCTTGTCTTTGCTGAGGCTCCTCCATACTTTGTGTATGTGTTTCAGTGTTGTAGAGTGCTCCACATGCACACATTTTCTTTGGCTGGAAATTCTACTTTAAAATTTGCAATGTATACAGTATGTACCAGGTTTCCACAGATTCCAAAAGATTTAACTGGCCCAGGTCATATACAGCCAGTAGGAGCTGCAGTTTAGCTCCAGGGTCTGGCTCTTAACCTTTTTGTGGTCACCAAAATGAGCTAACTCCTAAATACTAATCTAGAAATTTGTAGACTCTTAGGGAAAAGGGAGGGCCTACCAGAAGAAAGGGTGGCATGTGTGGGTAATTCGGTTCTGCTTGGAGTGCCTGATCTTACTGGGGCTGAGGTTGCAAAAGGGAGGTATGGCTAGAAGACAGAATTTAAAGTGCATAGTGGTAAAAGCTGCAGGCACTAGGAAGTGCTGAGGGTTTGGTCTTTGTAAATACTGATTTAGTTTATTTTCTATGAATGTTTTGCCTACATGAATGTGTAGTGCATGTGTCCCTGGTGCCTATGGAAGCTGGAAGAGGGTACCGGATCCCTACAACTGGAGTTATAGGCAGTTGTGAGCTACCATGTGGGGCCATTCATGGTGAATCACTTTTTTTAATCTCAACAACCTGAACACCTAATACAGGAGCATCAGAGGGAATTCAAGGCCAGCCTAGACTACATGGTGAATTCCAGGCCAGCCTGAGTTACAGAGGTTCCACTTGGGGAAGAAAAAAGTGGTTGTGGCCTGAGGAAGCAGTAAGTGCAAAGAATTCCAAGGTGGCATGGCTGTGTGTTCAAGGAACCCAGGGAGATAGTTGGCAGCATTGCAGTGGGCCAGGAGCACAGTGGACTAGATTTGATGTCAGATGGAGATCTTATATCTGGAGGACCACTATAAGGACTTTGACTTTTCCCCAAGTGGGAACCCCTCATTTCAAGCACAGGAATAATTTCTAGTGAATGAGATTGTAGCGGTGGTTCTGTAAGGAACAAATTGCAGAAGGGCAAAGCAGAAGCAAGAAACCAGTGGGAGCTTACAATAACGGGCTGTTTTTTACCTTCTTCCTTTTTTTCCTCTATCCATCTCCATACATTTGCTTTACCAGCAAAATAAACTGATTTCTAAAGAATGTTCTAGGGAGGGACTGCGTATGGTGGCATATACCTTTGGTCCCAGCACTGGAGAAGCAGGAGCAGGCAGAGCTCTTGAGTTCAAGGCCAGCCTGATCTACATAGTGAGTTCCAGGCCAGCTGGGACTACAGGGAGACCCTGTCTCAAAAAGACCAAAGGGGGGAAAAATGTTCTGGAACTGCAGAGTTTGCTGAGTGGGTAAAGGCACCTGCTGCCAGACTTGGTGGGCTGAGTTTAATCCCAGAGAACTACATGGTGGAAGGAGAGAATAAACACACACAGGTTGTTCAGCTTTGGACCTCCCCACATGCCAAATGGCATGTACATGTACACATACACACACACACACACACACACACACACACACACTCACACACACACACAAACACACACACACACGAAAAGGGAATGTTCTAAACTGTAGCAGGAGGCCTCCAAAGATATTGCAGACCCAGAGCCCTGGGATTCAGCAAGAATTCACTTCACTTCTTGGTCCGCAAATAGCCCTCCAAAAAGAGCCCAGGCCGCCGTACCCTGCTCACAAGCCCAGTGACTGCTGACAGAATGCGTGGCATGGACCAATCTGAAAACGATATGCTGACTAAAGGGACTTGGGGCCAGAAAAAAGGGAGATATAAGGCATGCCCCCTCCTGCATTAAACGAGCCTGCAGCACCTTGCCTAGTGCTTGCTTCTACCCGACTCCCGGGGTCTGTGTGTTGTGACTCCACGCCTCTTATCCCCCCTAATCAACAGGGGACCCGATCCAGGTTAGCGTCTTCACAGCTGGCCTGAGGAGAACCCACAACACCTGGCGCCTGAACAGGGATTCCTGCCCATGGTGTTGGCGACACCCAGAACGCGGTTCGTTAGGTAAGTAGGCTCTGGTCTTGTCAGGTTCTTCGGCTGCTCGAGTGTAAGCGAGTAGTCCCCTCCTCTGCCCCCTCCACCCTGTCTGTCATCTTTATTGTTGGACTAATTTGTTAGATCAGGGAGGCACACTCCACCACGTGGTCCCGAAGCCCACATCAGCACCTCCCCCATCTCGGCTCGTCCCAGTGAGTTCACATAAGGGCTGATCCACCCCGAACTCAGAGCCCAGGCTTCAGATCACCCTGTTGCCTGTCCCAGAGACACCGTGTGAGCATATGGCTGGAGGTGTCATGGCCTCCAGAATTCCCTCACTGAGCACAAGTCATTTGGATCCAATACACCTCTACATTTTGGAGCAGTTTACATCCTAGTGGCCCACAGTGCTTCTTTGCTTCCTTTGTGCCCTCTTGGTAGTCACCCTTGTCTTCTACTTTTGTGGCAAATTCCCCTTGCTAGACCCTCCCACAATGGGCAATTTACCACCACAATGCAGGGAACCACAAACAGCACTCAAGGTGCTCCTTAAAACCAGAGGGTTGAAAGTGAAACCAAAAGATATTGAACACTTTTGGGATGAAGCCACAAATTTGGCTCTGTGGGTCTCCCCTGAAAACACGTGGGACCCTGACACATGGATGCGGGTCTTCTTCCTGGCCCAAAAAAGGGAGGTCAGGTCAGGGATCACTCCCCCCACATCGTTCGCACCAATCCTCCTAGCCATCATTGCTAGCCGTAAATCCTCCTCTCCTCAGGAAGTCATCTCGGCCTACAACAAACACTGCTGGGAGCAATCTAGTGTGGATCTAATGATTACCTTGACCCTGGACCCCCTGGACCACCTGGACCCAGAGGTGGGCACCGCCTCTGTGCCCACTTCCAATAAGGAAGGAGCTCCTTTGCCTATATCTCAGGATACTCTCCTAGAGCTACCATGCCCAAAAATTCCCCTACCCCTTTACCCATGGAAGGAGTTACTCCCCACCCCAGTAACCATCCTGCCCCTTCCCCTGCTTACGTGCCCATCCTTCCTAGACTGCCCCCCTTAAAGACTCACCCACCTTTGTCCGCATTTCCGGTTAACGCTGGCCCCGATGCGGCACAGCGTATGTGGCTGCCCACCCCACTTGCTGACCTTGTTCTTATCCACAAGGCAGCTGAGAAATCAGGCCCTGACTCCCCATATTTCAAACAGGTTCTTTGCCAGTGGTCCTTACAGTTACAAACCCACTACCATTGGTATAGCTTACTAAAGGCAGTCTTAGACCCCTCAGTCTTTCTAAACTGGCATGCAGCCTATGACGATCAGGCTGAAAGCCAGGCATGCCTAAATCTCCAATATGGCCTCAACATTACGTTGGACATGCTCACGGGATGTGGACAATATACTGACCCCATCTCCCAGTCTACTATTGCCCTCCATGCCTATTTTCAATGTTTCTGACTTGGCCTTTAAGGCCCTTAAATGTTGCTCCCCCCGTGACCCACAAGTCTTTTTCCATAATTTGATTCAACAGTCAGGGGAGTCCTTCATGGACTTCCTTACCCATGTCACCGAGGCAGTAGAGTGGAGGGTGGAGTCTGGACCCACCTGAGAGGTGCTTATCAAACAATTAACTTGGGAGGGACTAAACATTCCTACTCGTAATGCTATTGAGTCTGTCCACAATGATAACATTGACAAACAGATACTCGCTACTAGAGACTTGGACCCTAAGGTGGGCCCCATTGAGGCTTTGACCGCCTCCTTGGAGACTCTTTTGTCTCAAGGAAAACCCACCCACTTTGGTGGGGGAAGGCTGCTGGAACTGTGGGGGCTTGGCCACTTTCATAGTCTCTACCTTTCACACTCAGTCCCTTATCAATCAGCATCTTCACCAGGCAATTAATGTGTTACAACAACAAATTGATCTTTTAAGTGAAGAGCTGGCAATTACCAAAGACATGGCTCTGCTAGCTTGTGACCCTCGCTTTAGGTCACTTTGTCTCACCCCCTATAAAGTACAGAATATTACTGAAGTGCACCTACAACTCGTGCACTATATTCACGGCCACTGGAATCAAAAGTTTCTTAATTACTCTATATTACTAACTAATCAAATTATTGCTCTAAATTATATCTGTGCACCCACTCTGGACATCAATTCATGGTTCTTAGAAAAAATCTGGTCTAATCTAAAAGCACTGTTTGACCCATCTTGGATCGTCTCTTACCTACTCCTGACAGGCATAATTATTCTTCTCTTTCTACTTCTTAAATGCCTTCTTTTTTGTTCCCGCAGTCAAAGAAAATTCAGTCACTCAGGGTATCAGGCCCTCAGAGCAATACACGAAGATGATTTCAACCTGCCCTATGCAGCCCGACAGACTTGGCTTGCACAAATGTACAAGGCCTCCTACAGATAATTCCCCACCTCGACTGATCCCCTGGGTTGATACCCTTTGGAGGGCTGGTAGCCAATGATGGGTAAGATCCTATTGGGCTGAATCAACCTAAGCCAGGACATGGACGTGTATGTCCATGCGCCAATGACGGATAAGGTTCATGCCCGAATAGGACAACCTAAGACAGGCACAGTCCATGATCCTGGAGTCATCCCAAGGCGGAGCTGCGTACAGGCTCTCACTGGAGAGTCATTTTTAAAGAAAAAGGGTGGAAATATAGCAGGGGGCCTCCAAAGATGGCGCAGACCCAGAGCCCTGGGGTTCAGTGAGAATTCACTTCTTGGTCTGCAAATTGCCCACCAAAAGGAGCCCACACCTCTGTACCCTGCTCGCAAGCCCAGTGACTGCTGACAGAATGCATGGCGCAGACCAATCAGAAAACGATATGCTGACTAAAGGGACTTCAGGGCCTCAAAAGGGAGATATAAGATGTGCCCCCTCCTGCATTAAACGAGCCTGCAGCACCTTGCCTAGTGCTTACTTCTACCCGACTCCCAGGGTCTGTGACTCCACACCTCTTATCCCTCCCTAATTGGCAGGGGACACAATCCAGGTTAGGGTCTTCACAGCTGGCCTGAGGAGAACCTGCAACACTAAGCAATATACTTTACTGGTAAATTATACTGTACTTTTATGTAGTTATTACTAGTAAATGATAGGGACTGTCCTTTTTTTTCAAATTAGATTTGTGTGTTTTCGTGGGGCGGAGGGGTGCTGCATGTACCACAGTGTGTTTGTGGAGGTCAGAGAACAACTTGAAAGTTGATGATTCTTCTTTTGACCTGGAGTCCCTGGGATTGAATTCAGGTCATCTTACTTTACAATAAGTGGCTCTACCTACTGAGCCAACTCTCTGGACCATGTCTTGTGTTATTTTCGTTTGTTTTGTTTTTTTTTTGGTCTTTTTGAGACAGGGTCCCCCCATAGCCCCAGCTGGCCTGGAACTCATTATGTAGACCAGCCTGGCTTAGAATTAACAGAGATCCACCTGCCTCTACTGGGATTAAAGGCATGAGCCACCATGGCTGGCCCATGGACCATGTCTTTTTGTCAAAGATATTATATGTGGAGAAATAACCAGCCAGCAATTGGACAGGGTTTTTGTTTTTTTTTTTTTCCATTTTAAGGCAGAATCATATAAACAGGCTGGCCTCAGATATCTGTGTAACTGAGGATGCCTTGAACCTCTGATCCTCTGGGCTCTTCTCTCCCAAGTACTAGAATGCATGTTTGTATCACACCTGGCTTGGAATCTTTAATTTACTTTTGAATGATAACCATATTTTTGTTGCTTAATCCACATTTTGTATCCTACTCTTTCTTTTGACTGATACAAATGTTTAACCTAGTCAGTCTCTAAATAAAGTACAAAGTTCATTAGCCCAAATAAAGATTAAACCAGTTAAATGTCATGTAATTAGAAATTTTCCCAACTGAATTCACTACTTTCAGAAATTTAATTACATGTTTGTGACTCACAGCTGCGTTAAGTCCTTCCCATAATAAAATCTTCTAAAGTTACTGATTGTTCCCCCATAAAAGTAGAAGTCTGCCCAGGAAATTTGTTTTATGTAATCGACATTACATTTACAATATAATGCTTTATGAAATCTAAAGTGAATGTGATTGAACTTTATTTTTTCCTGTGTGATAATTAAAAAAGAAAAAGATGTTATCAGTTAAAATATAATTTGCCAATGGGGCTGGAGAGATGGCTCAGTGGTTAAGAGCACTGGCTGCTTTTGCAGAGGATCCGGGTTTGGTTCCCAACACTCACATGGTGGCTAATAACCATTTTTGACTCCAGTTCCAGGGGAATCCAGCTCTCTTCTGACCTCCTCAGGCATTGCACAAAACAAGTGTACTTACATACATGCAGGCAGTACACTCATACGCATAAAAATTAAAAAATAAAAATTTTCATGATACATATACTTCAGGTATGTTTAAATCTAAAGACACACATTGAAGCAATATGTAGCACATTAGCTCTTGGTGAGGTTTGTGCTGATATGCGAGTGACTTCCTCTTTCTATGCACACCACCTGATGCATTTAGGACAGAGTGCCATTTCATTTTAGAGACTGACTGCCGTTATACATCTTGGTGATTAGAAACAACATGGAAAAAAGACTGCTCAGTATATGAAGTGCAACTTCTTGTCAAACAAAATTATCCTGTGTGTCTACTTTTCTGTAAGTTCAGGAACTGGGAAATACCTATTGTGTAAATTTAATGTGGGAACTGACTACGGGAAGTATCAGAGTGAACACTCTGCCTGATGTTTTATATTAATTGTGACATTTAGATGAAACCTGTGAGGGCCTCAGCTGTCGGGCTGCATGGAGCAGAACTGAGCCCGTTCCACTTCTGGTGATTCACATGGACTTCAGTCAGCTCTAGACCTCAGTTGTTCTTGTTTTGTTTTGAGACAGGGGCTCACTCTGTAGTAAACTCAGTTTTTAAAAGAATAAAAAAGACGTCTGGGCATGATTTAATTCTAGCACTCGGGAGGCAGAGGCAGGTGGATCTCTGTGAGTTCAAGGCCAGCCTGATCTACTCAGTGAGTTCCTGGTCAGACCCTGTCTCAAAAAGACCAAGAAAAAAATTACTGTGGAGACATTTGATGTTGACTTTTGCTCTACACATGCACAAGCATGTACACCCCTCCCCCAACATGCATATACCATACACAGACCAGAAAAAAGAAAAAAAAAAAAAAAACTAAAGGCATAAGGATGGGAGGGAATTTTTTAAAGGGGAATAAAGGAATTTTCTAGAAATGATAGAAAGGTACCATATGAACTCCACAGCATGGCCATTTTACTTGCTTAGCTCCAACATCCACAAAATTTAAGCCATCTTTCACTTTTCAGTTTTTGAGATGCACCTAGAACTGAGGTCTGCCTACCTCTGCCTCCCAAGTGCTATGATTAAAGGTGTTTGCTCCCACTCTCGGCAGTTCTTTGTTTTTTGATACTGGTTCTCTCTTTGTAGCTTAGGCTGGCCTGGTACCCTGTCTTATCAGTTATGTTTAGGAAATACTAATGTAGGCAATGAAAACATAACAAATGTTTGCCCATTTATTGATCTGGCTATTTATTTATTTTTTGGTATTAAATTTTTGAGTTCTTTACATATTCTGCATATCAATCTCCACTCAACTGACTCCCAATTTGGTAGGCTGCTTCATCAGTCTGAAAATTCTGTTTTGTTGTTTTTTGTTTTTGTTTTTTGTTTTTTGCTGTGAGAAATGTGGGCTGGGGATGTAGCTCTGTGGTACACCACTTGCCTACTATGTACAAGACTCTGGGTTTGATCACACACATGCACACACCCAAAAAAGAAAAGGAGAAAATTAGGGCCCAAGTCAGATGCAGGAAGATCTCTGTGAGTTTGTGACCAGCCAGTGCTACATAGTGATATCTCAGAAAACAAAATGCCAAGAACAGAATAAACAAATGCAAAGTTAGTATTACAAAGGCTGTATGGTAAATGTACTAGTTTGCTGCAGATGTTGTAACAAATTACTACAAACTTGGTTTAAAACAACAGCAGTGTAGTCTCATAATTCTGGAAGTCGGAAGTTAGAAATTAGCACCAGTGAGCTGGAATCCAGTGTCTTCCCTGCAGAATAGTCTTCCAGGGTCTCTTCCTGGTGTTCTTTCAGTGTGGAAGTAGCTGCCAGCAGTCCTTGATTGGTGGGTGTATTACTCCGAGTCCTGTGGTCATTATCTTCTCAGTTGCACTGGTATCTGTTTCAATTCTCCCTTAGCCTCCTTTTATAAAGATACATGTGATTTTATTTAAGGCCCACCAGTATACCTCAAAATCCTCAATTGACTAACATCTGCAAAGGTA
>NW_008331828.1:495171-521755 GCF_000622305.1 Nannospalax galili
ATCACAGGTTTGAGGCCAGCCTGGGCTGCACAGTGAGACGTGTGTGTGTGTGTGTGTGTGTGTGTGTGTGTGTGTGTGTGACAGCATCTCCCTGTATCCCCGCCGTCCTGGAACTCACTATGTAGACAAGGCTGGCCTTGAACTCACAGAAATCACCTCTGCCTCCAGAATGCTGGGATTAAAGGCGTGTACCAGTATGCCCAGCTCATGAGATGTCTTTTAAAAGGGAATTTTCTTTAAGGTATTACTTTCTTTTTCTAGCTTAAAGCAATAAATGTAGATCTTCAAAGTGATGCTGCTCTGCAAGTGGACATTTCTGATGCCCTCAGTGAAAGGGATAAAGTCAAATTTACAGTTCACACAAAGGTAAATGGGGCTTTGTATTTTGTGTTACTTTAGACATGCTAATGTTACATATATAATATGTTGATTGGAACTTGTGGGTTTTTAGAAGGTTTATTTGTATGTGTGTGACAGTTTTGCTTGCATGTATGTGTATGCACTACATGTGTGCAGTGCTAGGGTTATAAGCATGAGCCACCACACCCAGCAAACTTACATTCTTACTATTAGTATTGCAGTGGCCTTGGCCTGGAGATTGAGGGAGTGTTTCAAACTGTGTGGTCTATAAACCCATAAGTGAAGAGATACTTAGAGGTTGGAAGACTTCTTAAGATGTTGTAACTGAGTAGGTAGTTCTTCCCCAGCTGTTGACCACATTCAGATTTGTAAATTGAATTGTGAATTCACTGGAGACATTGTGACCTGGTTCTGTCTCTGCCTGATGGCCAGCACTCCCTCTCAGTCATTTGTTTCTTTTCTGTAGCTCAGATTTTGGTGAAAGACCAGTAGTGCAGTCTCTTTTTCCATTCTAACTCTGCCTTTTCCCTCTACCTTCTTGTGTGATGGGTTTTTTTTACTACCTTCTCTATAAGCTGTCTTGATTGTCTATAAAGATGTTGTAGTGGTATAGTAGGTGCTCAGTGGGTATGTACAGAATTGTCTGTGATGCTTCTGGCACTGGTGCTTTCCTTGGTGTGATCCTTCTCTTGTCGCAGTTTTTTTTTTTCCCCACTATTTATTTGTTCATCTTTATATTTGGAATTTTGAGACAAGATCTCTTGTCCTCAAGGCTGACCTTGAACTTGGCTGTATAGAGGATACTGACCTCAAACTCTTGATCTTCCTGCCTCCACCCCTCAAGTGCTAAAATTTCCGGTGTGTGCTATAACTGGCATTTAAACTGGTTTTGATTTTTTGTTTGTTGTTTGATACAGGGTCTTATATCTTCTAAACTGGCCTGCAACTTGTGGCCATTTTGTCTCTACCTCCTGAGTGCTGAGATTATCGGCATGTAGACGACTGTTTGTTAACTGGCTTATTTTTATTTTTAATTTTGACAAAAATTTCACTATGTAGCCCTGACAGGCTTAAAACCTCTATGTAGACCAGCTAGTCTCAAGCTTATAGTGATCTGAATCATGGGATTGAAGACGTGCTACCATGCCAGCTTGTTTTCTATTTGATTTTATTTATTTTTTCCTTTTTTAATTTAAGTTTTGTGAATTTCATAAAGTATATTTTGATTGTATTTAGATCACCTGTCCTGTCTGTACGCCTGTATTTTTTAATGATTTAAAAAAAAATTTGGAGGTTGGTCCGGCATTGTGGTGCACGTCTTTAATCCCAGCAATCTGGAGGCATAGGCAGGCTGATCTCTGTAAGTTCAAGTTCAGCCTGGTCTATGTAGTGTGTTCCTAGACAGCTGGGGGGCTACAGGGAGACCCTGTCTCAAAAAGACCAAAAAAAAAAATCTGTTCTAAAACTGCTTGGGTAGGACCCTTTTTAATTTTGGAAGAAAACTCGCAGGAACCAGTTCACTCCTTCCTCCATGTGGGTTGCAGAGATCAAGTAAGGTGGTCAGGCTTGGTGGCAACTATTGTTACCCACTGAGCCATCTCACTAGACCCATCCTGTATGGGTCCTCCATGCTAGACAAGCCCTCTACTAGTGAGCATTACACCCCAGTGTATTGGTTTTTTTCTCACATTTATGTATTTACTGTGTCAGAGGGTGCATGTATAAAGGTCAAAAGACGGCTTTTGGGAGTCCTTTTGTGTGGGTCCCTGAGACCCACAGGCGCAGAGGCAAGGGCCTTTACTCCCTGAATCATCTTACCAACTATTTTTTTATTTTTCTTTGAGACAGGCTCCTTACTGAGTTGTCCAGGCTGGCCTTGAACTTGCTGTCTTTCTGCCTCAGCCTCCCAAGGTGGGCTTTTATGTATGTGCCACCATGATCAGCTTGAAAACTATTTTTTTTTAATTTTTTAAGTTTTTTATTGTTATTTTATGTATATGCATGTATTGTCTGTATGTAGGTAAGTGCACCCATGTTGTGCAAAGCCTGCGGAGGTCAAGAGAAGCTGTCAGATCCTCTGGGACTGGAGTCACAGACAGCAATTAGCTTCCAAGTGGGTGCTGGCATTCAAACCTGAATCTTCTGCAAGAACAACCAGTGTTCTCAACTGCTGAGCCATCTCTCCAGCCCCTGAAAACTATTTTTTTTAATGTTAAACGTTAATTTTTTTTTATTTTGTGTGTACGTATGTATGTGAGGAGGGGCATACCAGTAGAATTGCAGGCACGTGCCTCTGCATCTGACTTTTCCCTTCCTTCCCCCCTGCCCTCCTTCCCTCCCACCCTCCTTCCCTCCTTTCCTTTCTTTTTTTCGGTCTTTTTCTGACATGGTCTCCCTTTTTCCCCAGCTGGCCTTGAATTAACTGTATAGAACTGACCTGATCTCACAGAGATCTGCCTGCCTCTACCTCCCTAGTGCTAAGATTAAAGGCATGTGTCACCACACGTAGCAGCATCTGGATTTTGCATGGATTCTAGGAATACAAATTCAGGTTGGCAGGCTTGTGTGACAGAAGTGCATTTACATGCAGAGCTTGCTCTCTAGTCCTTGAGAACTATTTTGATGCAAAAAAAAAAAAAAACCCGAAACAAAAAAATAGAACAGTAGATGACTGGAAAGATTGCTGAAAGTTCTAGACCAAAACAAAAACAAAAACAAAAACAAAAACAAAGTATTATACTTATTTCTTCCTTGATATAAAGAAACACACAGATCTTAATTTCTAGAACTAGTGAAATTCTCTAATCTGAATTTGGGTGTTTCTAGTGTTCAGTTCATTCAATCTACCTTTGGCTTTCTCAGCACAGTGTTGTTTGAGGCAGGGTCTCACTTTGTAGGTCAGGCTATTCTGGAGCATAACATGTAGCTTAGGCTGGCCTCAAACCTGTAGCCACCCACTGTCATGAGCCATCCCCGTCCAGATTCAGACCCAGCCTTGTAAGGTGGCTATGGTAGAATGCTACAAGAAATGAGAGGGTTGGTGAGATGGCTCATGGGGTAAAGGCATTGCCACCAACCCTGAGGGGTGGCATTTGTCCCCTGGTCCCATATTGGTGGAAGGACAGAACCTACTGTCACACACAAGTTATCCTGCTACACACACAAAAAAAAAGTAAAAAATAAAATTATGGAATAGTCCCTTAAAATTAGTGACTTGGTTTTGTTATAGATCTCTCCAGCACCACCAAGACCTGATTTTGATGCTTCACAGGAAAAGCTACAGAAGCTTGGAGAAGGGGAAGGGCCAATGACAAAGTAGGAATCCACAAAGATGAAACAGGAGCTGGAAGCATATGTGATGGTTTTGTTGTGCTTTTGTTAATTGTGCTTGTTTTAATGGCTTTTTTTGTGCTCTCTGGTGTCCCATTATTTTAGCCATTTCACCATACTTACTCTGAAAGATCCAGGTTTATTTAAGTCATATCAGCTAGCATTAATGATCATGATCAGAGCCTACAGGAAAATTATAGAGTTGTCTCCATTGTCAGATTCTTTAAATTAATGTAAATAAATTCTGAAATCTAAAAGCTTATAAAAGAGTAGGAAGAGAACATGACTTAAAAGCAGCATACGAATTTAAATTATTTTTAAGGCCTCAGTTATTACCAACTTCGTTCTCTTTCTCAATATATACCTCCTCTAAAACTTCCAGTTTGTGTAGGGAGAGACTGCTGAGCAATGTTTTGCATGTTTTCTTTAAAACAAAATACTTAAAAAAAAAAAAAAAAAAGTCTGGCATGGTGGCACATACCTGTAATTCCAGCACTTGGGAGGTATAGGCAGGAAGATCAGCAACTCAAGTCCAGCCTGGGCTACATGAGACTCCATTTCAAAAACAAAATATAGAAGTGCTTGGATATATAATTCCCTTAACTCTGCCAGTTGCTTCTAACTTAAAGGAAATGAATAGGGGCAAATTAATGAGAGTAGCTAAGAAATTTTTTATAACTAAATGACTATCCATGGGAAATGGAAGAGATGGCTCAAAGGTTTGAGCACTTGCTGCTCTTATAGAGGACCAGAGATTCGGAACCTAGACCCACATTAGATAACTAGGGGATCTGACACCCTCTTCTGGCCTCCATTGGCACCCTCATGTGCTCACACATACAAAAAATTAATAAATTACTATTAGTTTCATGTCCTCAAAACATATTAAATCTTTGAAAAGTTATGGAATTTTAATAGTTCCTGAAAATAGTTTCCCCTCCCCTTTTCAACTGAACTTTCAAACTTTGTATGTTCAATATATTGAAAGAGAAAAATACAGATCAGAGATACAATGTCGAGTGATAGTGAAGGTAGAGAGGGTGAGGTGGGTCAGTAGTAAAGCGTTTTCCAAACCTGCTTAGATTCAAACCCTGGAACCCACGTAAACATGGAAGGAGAGAACTGACTCCATAAAGCTGTCCTCTGACCACTACATGCTTGCCATGGCAGATATGCACAGTAAAAAGAGAAAAAACTGCCAGTGGGCCATGTGAGTGAGAGTACTCTAGGGCCTTACCAGTATTTCAAGAGTTGTACAGGGAATTATTTTTCCTGTACTACTGGCACCCCCATTTCTTTTTTGTGGCCATTTTTCCCCTTTATGCATTTCCTTTACTTTTCTGCTTAGTTTGTTTTCAAGCAAATCTTCACACTGCTGCTAGATGCCTTCTGGAAAATAGATGAACTGAGTGTGATGGTGCACACCTTTAGTCCTAACACTCCGGGGGTAGAGACTGGCAGATGTCTATGAGTTTGAAGCTAACCTAGTCTACATAGTGAGTTCCAGGCCAGTCAGGGCTACATAGTAAGACCGTCACAAAACACAAAGATTATTAAGCAAAGTAGGTCTTTGTCAGAGTGTAACTTGACAGCTATTGTAAGAATTCTGCAGTGCTGGGTGCAGACAGTGGTCTGATAGCAGTATATCCTTAATATTTGTAAGACTGAAGGCTGGAAATAGAGCTGAGACATTAATTTGGAACAGTCTCTGATTTTCCAGTGGCCCTGATTGTGGTTCTTCTGTGGTCCAGTTAGGGGTTGGATAACAGAACCTTGGGTTTTTTCTTCTGCTACCTCCATCCTCTGCCTTCTCCTTTTTTGTCTTCACTGAATGACTACCCTCACAAGGACCAAACTCTTCCCAACACCGAGCCTGCTGTCTGCTGCTACATAAAATTTATCCTTCTTGCAGGTAGTTAAAGCAAGAATATCAGGCCTGTTTGTGGAGTGGCTTTTCTACCCTCAAACTGACATGTATGGTTGCTGGCATTCATTGATGATCTAAAATACCTTAAACAGATTTTTTAATATAATGCCATGAACAGTATCTCTATAGTGGGTCTTTCTCGAATATTTGGGCCACTTTATGAAAATAATTAACACTGAAAACATGCTTGCTGAGGTTTGGGTACTTCTTTCTACACGGTTGTTTAAAAGCTGTAATTATATAGAAAATGCATAATTAAGGTTGCATCAAATAATTTCTCTAGCACTACAAACTAATACTTGAATACTGACACTTAGCACCCACTTGCAGAGTAAGAATTGTTTGTAAAGCTTTAGATATTAACTTTTAAATGCAATAAATACTAAACTAGCACGAAGGCTTTTTCAGAAATCAATTTTATATATTTACTAAAAAGTTCAACTAAGAATTTTTTTCACATACATGACAACTTTAGATTCTGAGTTTTGTACTTAGAGTACTTCAATGTGTGTGTGTTGAAAAGAACTGTTGCAAGTGACTTCCTAGTTGTTATTTTGTTACTCTTGATCTTGTGTGTTGTTTCTAGTGAGTATCTGGCAATATTCAAGAAGACAGTTGCCATACATGAAGTGTTCCTATGTTGTGTTGCAGCACATCCTATTTTGAGGAAAGATTTAAATTTTCATGTCTTCTTCGAATATAATCAGGATATGAGTGTCAAATTAATGAGAGCAGCAATGTAGGGTATTTATTGATTGGTTTGGGGGGATTTGTGAGGTTTTTAAATTTTAAATTTATTTTTTTATGTGTATGAGTGTTGTGCCTGCATGTATGTGAATACTCCCATGTGCAATACCCATGGAGGTCAGAAGAGAGCGTCGGATCACCAGGAACTGGTGTTAAGGGCAGTTGTTAGCCAGCATGTAGATGCTCGGAACAGAACCCAGGTCCTACACAAGAACAGCCAAGGCTCTTAACTGCTAAGCCATCTCTCCAGCCTCCAATAGGTTGGGTTTTTAAGTCTTTGGAGGGACTGTGGAGGTAAACTGGGTGGTAAAGCACTTACCTAGCATAAGCAATATTCTGGGTTTGATACCCAGCACCAAAAATAAATAACTAATTGCTGGAAAAGGCAAGAAAGGCAACAGGCTTTTTTTTTTTTTTAAGCGTTTGTATGTTTTATTTGTTTTCTGAGACTGGATCTTATTTTTTGGCACTGGCTGGCCTGGAGCTCACAGAGATCCACCTGCCTGTGCCTCCCACCTGTTTATAAGAGCACTCATTCTATTCATGAATGCTCTTCTCTGATCACCTCATCACCTCCCAACAGTCTACCTTCAAATACATCACCTTAGGTGTTCAGTTTCAATATGGGATTTGGAATGAACACCTAGCATTCATACCGTAACAGTCAGTGTAGATTTGTGACTCAATTATCTAAAGTTAAGTGTTCTGTAACAGTCCTGTCTTGATGTATGAGGGCTGTCTCCAATGTATCATAAGACTGAAAGAGAAGCAGACAGATCTTGGATTTCACAGAATATAGTTTATTGTCAGACTTAATAAAAAGAAGCTTGGTCCTGGGTGGTATGAAGCCTGGTAAGAGCCCCACAATTTGCCAATGTATTAAGACACAAAGGAGCCTATATATTAGGACACAAAGTATATCATACTAGTTATTGTAGAATAAACTTGCTTTATCTTTAAGGTGGTATCAAAGACTCATGCACATTCCTAGAGTCATGATCCAGTTGTAAAGTTCTGTGTCTATCACATTTAAAAAAATATTTTGCTTTTATTTTTTATGTATAACTATATTACTTGCATGTGTGTAAGTGTACCTGTGTTATGCAATGCCCAAGGAGGTCAGAAGAGGGCGTTGGGTCCCCTGGAACTCATTTAGCTCCATGTAGGTGCTTGGAATCCATCCCTTGTCCTCTGCAAGAGCAGTCAGTGCTCTTTACTGCTCATCCATCTTTCCAGCCCTGTGTATACAATATTTATCTATTTGTAGTTTATGGAAAAACTATGCAGGAGCTGGGCATGGTGGCGGATGCCTTTAATCCCAGCACTCCACAGGCCGGTGCAGGTGGATCTCCAAGTTCATGGCCAGCCTGATCTATATCTCAAGTTCCAGGCCAGCTGGGGCTATAGACAGACCCCCATCTCAAAAATACCAAAAATACCAAAAAAAAAAAAAGTTATGCATGAAAAATTGACTAGGGTTACTCTGGATCATTTAGTTATGAATCAAGATAGAAGTAGTTAGGTGGGCTTTAACACCATGGTATCTCATAAGGAAATTAAATCGAACATTGCTTTATTGGGGCATCCTGAAGCAACAAGTGCCAAGGGTCAAAAAGTTCATTCAGTAAGTTTTGCCCTGTGTAATCATTCATTGCTATTTGAAGTTATTTTTTTGTGTCCCTTGTATTATAAGTGGTTCACCTTGGGGGCTGGAGAGATGGCTCATCGTTGAAGAACACTTTTTTGCACAAGACCCAAGTTTGAATCCTAGCACCCACATGGCAGCTAATAACTGTCCTTAATTCCAGTTCCAGGGGGTCCGACAGCCTCTTCTGTCCTCCAAGGGCATTGCAGGACATGGGTGCACTTACCTACACACAGACAAAACATGCATACACATAAAATAAAAATAATAAGGGGTTGGGAATTTAGCTCAGTGGTAGAGCACTTGCCTAGCAAGCGCAAAACCCTGGGTTCGGTCCTCAGCTCCAAAACATAAAAATAAAAAAATAAAAACAATAAATAAAATATTTTTAAAAAGTTGTTGACCTCTGACATAGGACAAGAGATGACATTTAGAAGTTCAGAGTTAGGAATTTTAGAATATATTCTTAGCACTATTGAAGAATCATGTTGATGTATTTTACTCCCATACTTTTTAAACTTTTTTTAATTTTTTATTATTTTTATTTTATATGTATGAGTGTACTGCCTGTATATAGGTAAGTGCACTTGTGTCATGCAATGCCCAAGGAGGACAGAAGAGGCCATTGGATCCCCTGGAACTGGAGTTACAGACAGTTGTTAGCTGCCATGTGGGTGTTGGGATTCGAACCCAGGTCTTCTGCAAGAATAACCAGTGTTCTTAACTGCTGAGCCACCTCTCTAGCCCCTTAATTTTTTTTTCCCTAGGAATGTATTTTTGAGATAGTGTCTCCCTGTAGCCCCAACTGGCTGCTTAGACCAGGCTGACCTCTACCTCACAGAGATCCATCTGCCTCTGTCTCCTGATGGCTAGGATTCAAGGTGTGCACCACCACACCCAGCCCATCCCATACATTTCTCATGTTTAAAGGAACTCCTGAATTAAGTTTTTAGTTGTCACTTTTGTATATAGCAGTGTTTGACCAAGTCAGGTGAGAGGACCACTTGGAACAGTTCAAGTCAGCTTGGTAAAATGTGACTTCTGCAGGCCTTTGTAGACCATTTGAATCTTCCAAAGTAACACCTGAAGCTCCTCTTTTATTTACTTATAAAATTAAAAAGAAAAAAAAAATTTTTGAGACAGCTGGCCTGGAACTCACTGTGTAGACCAGGCTGGCCTTGATTACACAGAGATTGGCCTGCCTCTACCTCCTGAGTACTGGGATTAGGTCTTTTTGAGACAGGGTCTCCTAGTAGCTCCAGCTGTCCTGGAACTTGCTATGTAGACCAAGCCCACTTTGAACTCATAGAGATCTGCCCACCTCTGCCTCCTGAGTGCTGGGATTAAAGGCATGCACTACCATGCCCGGCTTTAAAAAGAAATTCTTAGAGGCTTTTTTTTTTTTAAGATGGTCTCAGGTAGCTCAGGTTGGCCTGGAACTTACCTTATAGTTGAGAATGACATGGAACTCCTTCCTGATCCTTCTGCCTTCCCCTCCCAAGTGCCAGGATTACAGACATGTGCAATAATGCCTGGCACTCTTTAATATTCTAATGTTTAAAAGCCACTAATAGGGCCAGGATTGGTGGTGCATGCCTTTAATCACAGCACTTGGGAGGCTGAAGCAGGGAGAGCTCTTGAGCTCAAGGGTAGCCTGATCTGGTCTACGTGAGGACTTCCAGGCCAACCAGAGCTATAGGACCCTGTCTCAAAAAAGCAAACAACAACAACAACAAAAACCTATTAATATACCTGACACTTATCAACACTTTATTAAGTTTAGAAACCGGGATCCTTTTGAGATTTCCATTTAAATGTCTAAGAATAAAAGAGATTACTGGTGTAACCTCCTAAAAATGCTAACTTAAATTGTCTTTCTATCGGTTGAGTGTGGGAGGGAACAAGAAAAAAGAAAAACTTGAGATTTTTTTTAAAACATGGTTAAATCAGCAGATGGAGTAATTGTTTCAGGAGTAAAGGTAAAATTTATACTTCTGTACAGCATTAATGGTTGAGAATGAGAATATACTTTGGGTATTTTTGAACCACGGTCTCACTGTGTAGCACTGAGTGGCCTGGAACTCAGAGATTCACCTACTTCTGGCTTCTGAGTGCTGGGATTTAAGACCCTAACCCTAACCCTCACACCTGCTGAGAATACACTTTAAAAACACAGAGTCTTCCTGTAGCTCCAGCTAGCTTGGAACTTGCTATGTAGACCAGGCTTGATCTCAGAGATGTGTCTGCCTTTGCCTCCTAAATGCTAGGATTGAGAGTGTGGCTGAACTCCTGAGGACTTAGATGCTGCTATGCAGAGATAGTAAGTGAAAACCACTATCAGGACTTTGGTAATCTAAGAACATTTCTGAACATGTAAGATGTATTGATTTCTAGCATGTTTATTCAGTCTTCATTATAACCCTGCAAGTTAGATTTATTTATTCCCATTTTAACACAAAGAAAACTGGTACATATGAGGCGATGGTTAAATCACTTTGTTAATGTGGACTCTTGCTGTCAGTCTCAAATTACATCATGTCAATGACACTTCAAATGAATGGTTGCTAGAAAGCACTGTTAGTAATTTTTATTTTAAATGCGTAGCTAACCTTATTACAAGAAAAAAAGCAAAGACTGTATATCATTGCTCCCAAATAGCTTATTTGGCTGAGTACACATAAGCAGTTAGATAGACCAGGCCACCTCCAATGACCCACAAAATGCATATTATTAGACCAAGGAAAATAGGTTTTCACTTCTAGATACCAGAATTTTTATTTCTTTTTGGTCTTTTTGAGACAGAGTCTCCCTACAGCCTCAGCTGGCCTGAAACTCACTATGTAGACCTGGCTGGCCTTGAACTGACAGATATCTGCCTGCCTCTGCCTCCACAGCACTGGCTGGGATTAAAGGCATGTGCTACCATGCCCACCTTACCTGTAGGAAACCAGGATGCCAGGCCCTAGGGTGAGGTGAGCCTAAAACTTATAGGTTCAGGCTGCATTCTCTGCTAAAAGGGAGGGGCACTGAAAACAGTGGCTCTGATAATCCCTGCCTTGCAGAACACTGTTGGGCTGGCAGGAGGAAGCGGCCTGGTCATAAAAGTGCAGGCTCCCTGCTCTGTGGGAAAGCGTCTTGGTCAACAACCCTTAGCTCATCTCCTTGTCCTAAACAAATAACTCAGCTATCCCTGGCTAAGAGATTAGGCCAGGTTAAAGGTTTACTCCTGAGCTAAAAGCTAAAAGTTCACCATGCTTTTAGCTCTAAGAAAGAAAACATTGTGGCCAATAAATTACTGGATGGGCATTGATAACCTTGAGTAAAAGTTTAAGAATCCTTCTGGCGCCAACTAACAGACTAAATGTCCTGTTTCTTTGTACCCTAAATCTTTGTATGTGACTGTCATATCCCACGTGACTGCTAGTTTCTTAGGATGTATAAAAACCATCTGAATTCTAAAATAAATCATCCTGTTCGGAAGACACAGGTCCCAGAGTTTGACTCTGTCGCTGATCAGACCCTCTGCCCCAAAGCCAGCAGGTCCCCCAGTAAGCAGAGCAAACCTGAGTCCCTACACTTACCCCTGTTTTTCAAAAGCAATTGATTACTAGGGAGCAATAATGTGTTTGTAGCAGCAGAGGGCAGGCAGGTCCATGTTTCGGGACGAACTACAATAGGCTCTCTGAATCTTCAGCTGTAAAACTATAAGTTTCTTGGTACATAGAAGTGAGTCTGTTAAAAGTCTCAGCATGTTGATGAAGTTAGCATAAGACCTGATTTTTAGAGGATTGCTGTGTTGTTTCCTGATGATGGTTTTCTGTTTATAATGATGACAAAGTGATTTATACATTGGGTTAAAGCAAACAAGTGAAAAGAGCTCATGTGTTCTTCTCATCTTGCAGGATGTAGATAATTTCTTTGAACATGAATGGACATTCCTTTTAGATTATCATACCCAAGTTAAGGATGCATCTGCTAAATCTGACAGGATAAGATCTCACAAAAGTAAGAATCTTCTGAGGCTAAAACTTACTTTTTTAAAGGACTAATTGTAAAGTTGACATGTTCTTTACAGTTTATTAAAGTCTGAACATAGAACAACATTTAAAAATTTTAACAGGGTGTGGTAATCCACACCTTTAATCCCAGCACTCAGGAGGCAGAGACAGGGATATCTCTGTGAGTTCCAGGTCAGCCTGGTCTAAATAGTGAGTTCTAGGCCAGCTGGGGCTACAGGGAGACAATGGCTCAAAAAGACCAAAACAAACAAAGAAATATACATTTAAAATTTTTATTTGAATGAGTGTATTAGTTTTCTGTTGCTATGATAGAAACACCATGATCAAGGGAACTTATAAAACGAAGAATTTAGCTTAAAGTTCCAGGGGAATTACAGTCCTTCATGGTGAGAGGAGGGGGCAGGAATAGAAGTAGTGTTATAGGTATATAGCACTATATCCAGTATTTTTGTTTGTTTTTTGTTTTTGTTTGAGACAGTCTCACTGTTAAGCCTTGGCTGGTCTCAGACTTACATAGATCTGCCTTCCTCTGACTCCCAAGTGCTGAGATTAAAGTCATGCACCAAGCCCAGCCCTATTTTTTTTAAAGACTTATTTTATCTATATGTTTTGCCTGCATGTATGTAGGTGTATAACATGCAATGCCTGTGGGGACCAGAAGAGGGCATTGGATCAAAGAACTGGAGCTACAGACAATTGTGAGTTGTCACGTGAGAATCAAACCCAGATCTTGTATAAGAGTAGCAGGTATTCATAACTGCTGAGCTCTCTCTCTCGAGCTTCCATACCTAGTGTTTATGTGATGACAACCCATGGCTCTGTGCATACTAAACAAGAATTCTACCAACTGAGCTATAATTCTACCCCTCTCCCCCAGGTGAGTGAGTTTTCCCTTGAACTTGTGATCCCTCTGCCTCAGCAGTCTCAAGACCCTTTTAAAGGTGAGTTTGAGTGCCGAGCATGGTGGTGCATGTCTTTTTTCCAGCACTCGGGAGGCAGACGCAGGAGGATCTCAGTGAGTTCAAGACCAGCCTGGTCTATCTACTGTGTGCCAGGCCAGTTGAGGCTACATGGAGACCCTGTCCCCAAAAGGCCCCCCAAAAAAAAAAAAAAAAAAAGAAAGTAAACTGTGTGCTGGTTTTGTTAGTATATACTTGTAATACCATTGTTTGGGGGCCAGCCTGGGCTATAAAACAATAAGAAGACATTAAAAAAAAAATGACCCAGTGGGTAAAGGTGGTTACTATGTAAGGCTATTGATCTCAGTTCAAATCCTAGAACTCACATAAAGATAGAAGGAGAGAACCAACTCCAGAGTTGTCCTCTGACTGCCACACTTACACTGTGGCATGTGTGTGTCCATATACACACACACATACACACACTATATACACACACACAATAGCAATAAGGTTTAAGTAAATTAAATTTTTTTTGTTTTGTTTTGGGGCTGGAGAGATGGCTTAGTGGTTAAGAGCACTGATTGCTCTTGCAAAAGACCCAGGTTTGATTCCCAGCACCCTCATGGTGGCTATGAACCATTCTTAACTCCATTTCCAGGGGAATCCAAAGCCCTCTTCTGACCTTCACGGCATTTCACAACACATGTGCACTCACATACATGCAGGCAATGCACTCGTACACATAAAATAAAAATAATAAATAAAATATTTTTACAAATCATTTTTTTTGTAGTTTTGAAACAAGGACTCTCTGTAGCCCCAGCTGGCCTAGAAGTCAGTATGTAAACCAGGCTGGCCTCCAACAGAGATCTACCTGCCTCCTCCTGAGTGGCAGGATTAAAGGCATGCACTAGCATGTCCAGCAGATAATTTTTTAAAGGAGAGACAGGAAGGGAATGAACTGAAGAAAGTGATTCCTGTTCATTTGGCCAAATGGATGGATGGTGCTTAAAGAGAAATGATGGTGCTGCCAGCTGCAGTGGTGCACACCTTTAATCCAGCATCTGTGTGAGTTCGAGGCCAGCTTGGCCAAAAGAGTGAGTTCCAGACCAAGCAGGGCTATACAGTAAGACCCTGCCTTTTAAAAAAAGAAGATAATGGTGAACCTATATTAATAAATGGTAATCACAAAGTAAAATAAGGCAGGAATGGCTGCATGCCTACAGTCCCAACACTAAGGAGACAGAGGGTTATGAGTTCAAGGTCAGCTTGAGCTTTCGGCCACCTTCCATATTCTAGAATTACTGGTATACTACCACACCTAGTTTATTCAGAATTTATTTATAGAACTTGCCAGGGGCTGGGGAGATGGCTCAGTGGTTAAGAGCACTTGCTGCTTTTGCAATGGACCCACATTTGGTGTCCAGCACCCACATGATGGCTAACAACCATCCACTAACAACTCCATTTCCAAGGGGTCCAGAATCTGACTCCCTCTTCTGGCCTCTGCTGGCATTGCATGCACCGGTGCACTCACATATGTAAAAATAAAAATAGATGAGTAAATAAATAAATGTTGGGGCTGGAAAGATGGCTCAGTGGTTAAGAGCACTTGCTACTCTTGCAGAGGTTTTGATTCCCAGCACCCACATGACAGCTGACAACCATTGGTAACTCCAGTTCAGGGGACTCCGATGTTCTCTTCTGACTTCCGCAGACATTGCATGACACGAATCCGTTTACATGCATGCAGACAATGCACTTACACATAAGATGAAGTAAAAATAATAAATAAAAATGTAAAATAAATAAATGTTTAACATCTATTCTCACAAATCCAAACTCTGTCATAGTTTGCAAGACCTTTGCACCTAAAATGCTTCCAGTTTGTCCATTTCCAAGCCCTTTGTTTCCAGCAGTCCCACAGTGCTCTTTGAATGTGTGCCATTCTTTGATGCCTTTGACCTTCCCCCTTAGTCAATATTTTCTCCCTTTGCCATCATGTTGCATTATGGCCGTTAAAGTGGGAGAGTATTGAAATGCTCCATGGCCTTGGTGGAGACTGTTTGGAGAAATCGTCGACAGGGGCTGCTGTGTGATCTTGGGTGGGCCCAGGCTCCTCTTTGGGGGGATTTTGGCCCAGGGCCTTTGCATTTTTTCACCTGAGTGTCTTCTTCTCTCTTCTTTCTTTTCACAGGCTTCTGTCAGGTCGGGGATGAACCCAGGCTGTTTGCCCCTCTTTTTGTAGGGCCCAGGCTTCTCCCTTTGGACTTTTCAGCCCTTGGTCTGCTGTGGGGAGCTTGGGCCCTGCCTGTTAATGGGACTGGCTTGTGGTCAGGGATGGGCCCCGGGCATTTTCTCCACTCTGCGGGGCCCAGGCAGCTGTCTTTAAGTTTTGGCGTGGCCCTGTTCCATCAATGCTCAGCCTGGGCTCCTCGGCCTTGCTAGGCCAGGGCTTCTTGGGGGAAATCTTTGCCCGGAGCTCCCAGGTGTCTTCCTCGGTGGGCCTGGGGTCCTGTCTTGGGGGATTTTTGCCTGAGCCCATTGTGTTGTTCAGCCTGGGCATCTTTGTGTTTGTTTGTCCTGTCTCTGTCCCGCCCTGGCTGCTTTTGTGTCAGGGAACAGCCCCGGCTTTTGTTTGTTCTTCTTTGGAGGGCCCAGGCAGTTTTCTTTCTCTGGGGTCTTCAGCCTGGGTGCTACATGATCACGGGTGCTCAGCCAGGGCCCTTGTCCCTTGTCCGCACTCTCCGGTCAAGGATGCACCTGGGTGGTCTGCTCCTCTTCGCTGGGCCTGGGCTTCTTTGTCGGATATTTTGCCCAGGCCCTGTTCCATCTAATCTGAGCCGAGCGGTCTCCACCCTGTCATCCCGGACCACTGGATCCCAGCACCTGGCCCAGCGTCCGGTGTGCACGTGGGTGGGTGGGGGCAGAGAAGCTGCTGTTTGCCGCCTAGCGGGGGCTACCAGTTCCTCCAGAAGAGGTCGGGAAATCTCGCCATCCTGGAGAGTGGGGACTTGGAGCACCACGGGATGGTTGGCAGGCGCATGGAGTTTAAGTCGAGGTCAAGCCTCAGGGCAGGATCCCTCAGTGTCCGTTGTCTCCATGCATAGGACATGTGAATGAGAAGTCTCGTAGTGGTTTGTTGGGTGCATGTTGTCATCAGGAATGTTGGGTGCCAGCCTCGCAAGCTTGCGTCGCTGTCACCCAGGTGAGTTTCGGGTACCACCGCCACCCAGGTGGTGGCATGGTTTTGCAGAACGGCTGGGGTCGGGTGGCCCAGGCTGGGGGATGTTGTCCGGTTGTGGACAGGGCCCTGACTTGCCCGTGGTGGAGGCCGAGGGTGCCTGCAGGGAGTCGGTGGCCAGGGAAGTGAAGATGGTGCCTGGGCAGGGATCAAGTCTGTGTGCAGCAGCCCAGCTGTCTGTCCTTCTGTGTTGGGCCCCGACACCAAGAAGGGCTTCAGTGTGTGATCCCGGCTGCTTGGATGGAAGGAAGTCGCCTGGGCCCCAGTGTAAACAGGGTGTGGCCCACACACCCTGCCGTTTGTTTCGCACCCTGCCAGGCTGCCCCTTCATCTGCAAGGGGGCGGGAGGCCTTGCCGTCCTCCACCATCAGTCCACCGGGGTTGTAGAGCTCTCCCCAGGTGCCTGTCCTTCCCTGGATGGGCCTGGACACCACCAGGGGCTGTGATGTGATCCTGGCTGCCTGGGTCTAAGGTAGAGGCCTTGGCTCGAAAGTGTGGGGAGGTTGGGGGTGGTGCATAGGGTGTTCAGGGTTGGGTGGGGGTGGGTGTGTTGTGAGGGCACAGGGTCTGCGGCGGGAGAGGGGATGTTCAGGAGCATATGGAGGTGGAGGTGCTAGGGGGCTGGAACAGGGTGTGTCCCACTTACCCAGTGGTTTGTTGAGTCCACTTCGTCGTCGACGTCATCATCAAGAGTGTTAGGTGCCAGGGAGCGAGCTTCAGTTTCACCCTGTTTTTTTTCGGGGGGTACCACCGGGACACCCTGGTGGTGGCAGGGTTTTTCAGAAAGGCCAGGGTCGGGTGGCCACGGCTGGGGGACATCGTTCAGTTGTGGAGAGGGCCCCGACTTGCCCGAGAGGGCCCTGACTCACCTGTGGTGGTAGCCAAGGGTGGCTGCAGTGAGTCCAGGGCCAGGGAAGTCAAGATGGGGCCTGGGTGGGGATCGAGTCCATCCCTCCATCCATGCATCCATCCATCTAATTCTATCTATTCTCCAACCCCATATGTGGCTTATTATCTGTCATGTAGGTTGGAACTGTTGGAGCTCAAATATAAGACTACTATGTTTTACAACTGCTTTGCCCAGGAACTGCTATCAAACTTAAGCTTGAAATCCAATGGTGGCAAATTTTTAAAAAATATTTTATTTATTATTTTTATTTTATGTGTACAAGTATATTGCCTGCATGTAGGTAAGTGCACCCATGTCATGCAATGCCCGAGGAGGACAGAAGAGGCCATTGGATCCCCTGAAATTACAGAGTGTGGGTGCTGGGATTCAAAATTGGGCCTTCTGCAAGAACAAGTGCTCTTAACTGCTGAAACATCTGTCCAGGCCCACCCTAATCAATTTTTCATGCATTGGTTTTTTTTGGGGGGGGGGTTGGGGGGTGAGGTATTTTTGAGACAGTGTCTCCCTGTAGCCCGCCAGCTGGTTTGGAGCTTGCTATATAGACCAGGCTAGCCTTGAACTCAGAGATCCACTTGCATCTGCTTCCGGAGTGTTGGAAGTAAAGGCATCTGCCATCATGCCCACCTCCTGGATAGTTTTTCCATAAACTACAAATAGATAAATATTGTATACACAGGGCTGGAGAGATGGCTCAGCAGTTAAGAGCACTGACCATTCTTGGAGAGGATACAGGTTTGATTCCCAGCAACCACATGGCAGCTAACTCCAGTTCCAGGGTATCCAATGCCCCCTTCTGACCTTCTTGGGCACTGCACAGCACAGATACACATATGCAGGCAATATATTCATACATATAAAATAAAAACAAAAAAAATTTAGATGTGATATACACAGAACTTTACAACTGGATCATGACTCTAGGAATGTGCATGACTCTTTGATATCAAATTAAAGATAAAGCAAGTTCATTCTACAATAACTAGTATGAAATGCTTTGTGTCCTAATGTATAGGCTCCTCATTGTGATGCAAACACTGGGGCTCTTGCCAGGCTTCATGCCACCCAGGACCATGCTTCTTTTTATTAATTCTGACAAGAAACTACATTCTGTGCAATCCAAGATCTGTCTGCTTCTCTTTCAGTCTTATGATACATTGGAGACAGCCCTCATACATCAAGACTGGACTGTTCCAGAACACTTAACTTTAGGTAATCAAGTCACAAATCTACACTGACTGTTACAGTATGAATGCTAGGTGTTCCTTCCAAATCCCATATTGAAACTGAACACCTAAGGTGATGTATTTGAAGGTAGACAGTTGGGAGCTGATGAGGTGATCAGCAAAGAGCCTTCATGAATAGAATAAGTGCTCTTATAAACAGGTCGGAGGCACCAGCAGGTGGATCTCTGTGAGCTCCAGGCCAGCCAGGACCACAAAATAAGATCCAATCTCAGAAAACAAAACAAAACAAAACAAAAAAAGATAGCAACGCTAAAAAAAAAAAAAAAAAAAAAAGCCTGTTGCCTTTCTTGCCTTTTCCATCAATTAGTTATTTATTTCTGGTGCTGGGTACCAAACCCAGAATCTTGCTCATGCTAGGTAAGAGCTTTACCACTCAGTTTACCTCCACAGTCCCTCCAAAGACTTTAAATCCAACTGATTGGGGGTGGGAGAGATAGATTAGCAGTTAAGAGCACTGGCTATTCTTGGATAGGACCTGGGTTCTGTTCCCAGCATCTACTTGCTGGCTAACTGTCTTTAACGCCAGTTCCTGGTGATCCGCTGCCCTCTTCTGACCGCCATGGGTATTGCACATGGGTACACATCACATACACACAGGCAAAACACTCATACACATAAAAATAAATAAATAAATAATTTAAAAACTCACAAAACCCCTGAAAACCAATCAAGAAACAAATACCCTACATCACTGCTCTCATTAATTGGGTACTCATGCCCTGATTATATTTCAAGAAGACATGGAAATATAATCTTTTCTCAAAATAGGATGTGCTGAAGCATGACACAAGAACAATTCATGCATGGCAACGGTCTTTTGAATATTGCCAGATATTCACTAGAAACAACACACAAGATCAAGAGTAACAAATATATCAACAAGGAAGTCACTTGCAACAGTTCTTTTCAACACACACACATTGAAGTACTCTAAGTACAAAACTCAGAATCTAAAGTTGTCATGTATGTGAAAAAAATTCTTAGTTGAACTTTTTAGTAAATATATAAAATTGATTTCTGAAAAAGCCTTCGTGCTAGTTTAGTATTTATTGCATTTAAAAGTTAATATCTAAAGCTTTACAAACAATTCTTACTCTGCAAGTGGGTGCTAAGTGTCAGTATTCAAGTATTAGTTTGTAGTGCTAGAGAAATTATTTGATGCAACCTTAATTATGCATTTTCTATATAATTACAGCTTTTAAACAACCGTGTAGAAAGAAGTACCCAAACCTCAGCAAGCATGTTTTCAATGTTAATTATTTTCATAAAGTGGCCCAAATATTCGAGAAAGACCCACTATAGAGATACTGTTCATGGCATTATATTAAAAAAGTGTGTTTAAGGTATTTTAGATCATCAATGAATGCCATCAAACATGCATGTCAGTTTGAGGGTAGAAAAGCTACTCAAGGAAAAGGCCATATGTTCTTACTTCAACTACATGCAAGAAGGATAAATTTTACATACCAGCAGACCAGCAATCTCAGTATTGGGAAGAGTTTTGTCTCTGTGAGGGTAGTCATTCAGTGAAGACAAAAAAGGAGGAGGCAGAGGATGGAGGTAGCAGAAGAATAAAGCCAAGAAGAATAAAGCCCTAACAAGACCACAAAAGATCAGGGCCACTGGAAAATCAGAGACTGTTCCAAATTAATGTCTCTGCTCTATTTCCAGCCTTCAGTCTTACAAATATTAAGGATATACTGCTATCAGACCACTGTCTGCACCCAGCACTGCAGAATTCTTACAATAGCTGTCAAGTTACACTCTGACAAAGACCTACTTTGCTTAATAATCTTTGTGTTTTGTGACGGTCTTACTATGTAGCCCTGACTGGCCTGGAACTCACTATGTAGACTAGGTTAGCTTCAAACTCATAGATATATGCCAGTCTCTACCTCCGGAGTGTTAGGACTAAAGGTGTGCGCCATCACACTCAAGTCGCCTATTTTTCACCAAAAGTATGTATTTAGAATTCAGAAGGCATCTAGCAGCAGTGTGAAGATTTGCTTAAAACAAACTAAGCAGAAAAGTAAAGGAAGTGCATGAAAGGGAAAAATGGCAGCAAAAAAAAAAAAAAAAAGGGGGGGGGGAAAGAAGTGAATCAATCCCTGTACAACTCTTGAAATACTGGTAAGGCCCTAGAGTACTCTCACTCACATGGCCCACTGGCAGTTTTTTCTTTTTTTACTGTGCATGCCTGCCATGGCATGCATGTAGTGGTCAGAGGACAGCTTTATGGAGTCAGTTCTCTCCTTCCATCTTTACATGGGTTCCAGGGTTTGAATCCAAGCAGGCTTGGAAAGTGCTTTAGCACAGAGCCATCTCACCAACTCTACCCTCACTATCACTCGACATTGTATCTCTGATCTATATTTTTCTCTTTAAATATATTGAATATACAAAGTTTGAAAGTTTAAAAGGGAAGGGGAAACTATTTTCAGTAACTATTAAAATTCCATAACTTTTCAAAGATTTAATATGTTCTGAGTATATGAAACTAACAGTAATTTGTTAATTTTTATGTATGTTTGAGTGCATGAGGGTGCCAATGGAAGCCAGAAGAGGGTGTCAGATCCCCTAGTTATCTAATGTGGGTCTATGTTCCAAATCTCTGGTCCTCTGTAAGAGCAGCAAGTGCTCGTAACTTTTGAGCCATGTCTTCCATGTCCCATGAATAGTCATTTATTAATAAAAAAATTCCTTAACTATTCTCCTTAATTTGCCCTTATTCTTTTCCTTTAAGTTAGAAGCAGCAAGCAGAGTAAAGGAAATTATATATCCAAGCACTCCTATATTTTATTTTTGAAACAAGGTCTCATGTAGCCCAGGCTGGACTTGAGTTGCTGATCTTCCTTCCTATACCTCCCAAGTGCTGGGATTACAGGTATGTGCCACCATCCCAGGCTTTTCTTTTAGTATTTTGTTTTAAAGAAAACATGCAAAACGTTGTTCAGCACTCTCTCCTTACACAAACTGGAAGTTTTAGAGAAGGTACATATTGAGAAAGAGAACTAGGTTGGTAATAACCGAGGCCTTAAAAATAATTTAAATTCGTATGCTGCTTTTAAAAGTCATGTTCTCTTCCTACTCTTTTTTATAAGCTTTTAGATTTCAGAATTTATTTACATTAATTTAAAGAATCTGACAATGGAGACAACTTTATAATTTTCCTGTAGGCTCTGATCATGATCATTAATATGACTTAAATAAACCTGGATCTTTCACAGTAAGTATGGCAAAGTGGCTAAAATAATGGGACACCAGAGAGTACCAAAAAAAGCCATTAAAACAAGCACAGTTAACAAAAGCACAACAAAACCATCACGTACGCTTCCAGCTCCTGTTTCATCTTTGTGGATTCCTACTTTGTCATTGGCCCTTCCCCTTCTCCAAGCTTCTGTAGCTTTTCCTGTGAAGCATCAAAATCAGGTCTTGGTGGTGCTGGAGGGATCTATAACAAAACCAAGTCACTAATTTTAAGGGAATATTCCATATTCTTTTCTTTAACATTGTGTGTGTGTGTGTGTGTGTGTGTGTGTGTGTGTATCAGGATAACCTGTGTGTGACAGTAGGTTCTCTCCTTCCACCAATGTGGGACCAAGGGACAAATGCCACCCCTCAGGGTTGGTGGCGATGCCTTTACCCCATGAGCCATCTCACCAACCCTCTCATTTCTTGTAGCATTCTACCATAGCCACCTTACAAGGCTGGGTCTGAATCTGGACGGGGATGGCTCATGACAGTTGGTGGCTACAGGTTTGAGGCCAGCCTAAGCTACATGTTATGCTCCAGAATAGCCTGACCTACAAAGTGAGACCCTGCCTCAAACAACACTGTGCTGAGAAAGCTAAAGGTAGATTGAATGAACTGAACACTAGAAACACCCAAATTCAGATTAGAGAACTTCACTAGTTCTAGAAATTAAGATCTGTGTGTCTCTTTATGTCATGGAAGAAATAAGTATAACACTAATTTTTTTGGTCTAGAACTTTCAGCAATCTTTCCAGTCATCTACTGTTGTATTTTTTTTTTTTTTTTTTTTTTTTTTTTTTGTCATGAGCGAGCTCTGCATGTAAAAGCTGGTCTGTCACACAAGCCTGCCAACCTGAATTTGTATTCCCAGAATCCATGCAAATCCCAGATGCTGCTAGGTGTGGTGATGCATGCCCTTAATCTTAGCACCAGGGAGGCAGAGGCAGGCAGATCTCTGTGAGATCAGGTCAGTTCTATACAGTTAATTCAAGGCCAGCTGGGACTAAAGGGAGACCCTGTCTTAAAAAGACCAAAAAGAAAGGAAGGGAGGGAGGAAGGGAGAGAGGGAAAAGTCAGATGCAGAGGCACATTCCTGCAATCCCACTGGCATGCCCCTCCCCACATATATACCTACACAAAATAAAAAAAATTAACACTTAACATTTAAAAAAAATTAGTTTTCAGGGGCTGGAGAGATGGCTCAGCAGTTGAGAACACTGGTTGTTCTTACAGAAGTTTTGGGTTCAAATCCCAGCACCCACATGGCAGCTAATGGCTGTCTGTGACTCCCGTCCCAGGGGATCTGACAGGTTCTTCTGACCTCCGCAGGCATTGCATGACACGGGTGCACTTACCTACATGCAGACAATACACGCATATATACAAAATAAGAATAAAAACTAAAAAAATTTTAAAAAATAGTTTTCAAGCTGGTCACGGTGGTACATACATACAAGCCCAGCTTGGGAGGCTGAGGCAGGAAGACAACAAGTTCAAGGCCAGCCTGGACAACTTAGTAAGGAGTCTGTCTCAAAGTAAAATAAAAAAGGGGTTGGTAAAATGATTCAGGGAGTAAAGGCCCTTACCTCCGTGCCTGATGGCCTGATCTCAGGGACCCACATGACAGGACTCCCAAAAGCTGTGTTTCAACCTTTATGCATGCACCCTCTGACACAATAAATACATAAATGTGAGAGAAAAAAAAACAATACTCCGGGGTGTAATGCTCACTAGTGGAGGGCTTGTCTAGCATGCAGGACCCACACAGGATTTGTCTGATCCCCATAACTGCAAAAATAAGTTAAAATAAAATTGTTCCTAGAGCCAGTGAGATAGATGGCTCAGTTACCTAGCGAGATGCCTGACCACCTGACTTGATCTCTGCAACCCACATGGAGAAAGGAGAGAACTGGTTCCTGCAAGTTGTCTTCCAATACTAAAAGGGTCCTAGCCAAGCAGTTTCAGAACAGCCTTTTTTTTTCTTTTTTTCTTTTTTTTTTTTTTTTTTTGGTTTTTTTTAGACAGGGTCTCCCTGTAGCCCCAACTGTCCTGGAACCCACTACATAGACCATGCTGGCCTTGAACTCACAGAGGTCCGCCTACCTCTGCCTCCCAAGTGGTGGGATTAAAAGGCGTGTGCTACCACACTGGGTTAACCTCCAATTTTTTTTTAAATCATTAAAAAAGACAGGGGAGCAGACAGGACAGGTGATCTAAATACAATCAAAATATATTTTAGGAAATTCACAAAATTTCAATTAACCAAAAAAAGACAAAAATAGAACAGAAAACAAGCTGGCATGGTTGCATGTTTTCAATCCCACGATTCAGATCGCTATGAGCTTGAGACTAGGTGGTCTACATAGAGTTTTTAATCCTGTCAGGGCTACATAGTGAAATTTTGGTCAAAAAAACAAAAATAAACCAGTTAAGCTTTGGTAGTACATGCCTGTAATCCCAGAACTCAGGAAGTAGAGACAAAATGACCAGGAATTCCAGGCCAGTCTTGACTTTATGAGACCGTGTCTCAAACTACAAACAAACAAACAAATAAACAAACAAACAAAAATCAAAACCAGGTTAAAGGCCAGTTTGTAGCACACACCTGAAATTTCAGCACTTGAGGGGTGGAGGCAGGAAGATCAAGAGTCTGAGGTCAGTATCCTCTACACAGCCAAGTTCAAGGTCAGCCTTGAGGACAAAAGATCTTGTCTCAAAATTCCAAATATAAAGACAAATAAATAATTAGTGGGGGAAAAAAGTGCTACAAGAGAAGGATCACACTAAGGAACGCAGCAGCGCCAGAAGCATCACAGACAATTCCGTACATACCCACCGAGCACCTACTATACCACTACAACATCTTTATAGACAATCAAGACAGTCTATAGAGAAAGTAGTAAAAAAAAAACCCATCACACAAGAAGGTAGAGGGAAAAGGCAGAATTAGAATTTGTCTATCATTGTATACTGTTTTTCCCCCTACACAGGATTCTTGAGAGAATGATTCCACTCTTGAAACTTTCTGTATCATGATATGTAGTATGTTATGTAACTCGTGTATGCAGTGCATTTTGATTTTTTATTCTATTTCATTTAAAAATATCAATTGAAATTCAGTGAAACTGGGCAAATGATGTTGCCACCAAGTGACACACAAAGATCTTACTCCCTTAAACATATTCTGTGCCAGAATTACTCTGCTCTCACCTCCCCCACTATCAGAATTCCTAGTTCTTCAGTTTATTAGAAGGAAAGCAGTCTTTTTATGTTTATTGCAGTCATTCATACCTTTAAGTAGGAAGATAGGAATTCTAGATTTGTTGAAAAGTCAGGAATTGCTTTGAAGCAAAGGAGTTCATATGGAGAATACTTTTGAAGGGCAGAGTGGAAAGGAGCAAAGAGGCTTATGGTATGTTGTTGAGAAGCAGGCAGGGGAACAGAGAGCAGGACTAGGGAGCTGGCCCTTAACTTCTGAGTATTAAGACCCCTCTCTGTGTGAGGCTTGTGATGCCTGTTTTCCCTTAAAACATATCATAAACCTTTGAGGCAGACCTATCAACACACACATGCTTCTTGAGATTGATTGTAATGTGCAGTTAAGTGTCCACACAGGTGATCTTTCCAACACTATGGCTGTGTGGTTCTTTGCCTTCCTTCTCTTCACTGCCCATTTATATTTCCTGTCAACTTAACTGCCACCTAAGGCTCAATATTTCCTAAATATTCTACCTCCAAAGTTTGAAGCTCCAGGATTTTCCCTCTTAACCCAGAATCCTTAAGTGTGTGGGGTTTGTTGTTTTCCAAAAGATCCTTTTGGCAGTCAGGTTAAGTCTGTGGACTTTTTCCTCAAAATTGATGTTCTTCTTTACAATTTTTATAATTTTAGGTGCATGTGTGTATATATGTGTATGTATGTACCTGTATACATGCCATGATTGTGCATGTGTGAAGGTCAAAGGAAAACTCTCAGGACATGGTTCACTTCTGCCACCTTGTGGAACCTGGGGGTTGAATTCTCAGGTTATCTGGCCTGCACCCAAGCACCTCCAACCTGCTGAGCCAATAATGTTCTCAAGTTCTGAATGTACTTAAGCTTAGAAAGGAAATAAATTATATTGTATTATAATTATCAAGATGCAATTTTATGGTATAGTGCTAAGTATTATGTAATATTGCATCAAGTAGCAGGATTTGTCAGTGAGTCATCATGTCATCATTTTGAAGCAGATGAGGTTGTCCAGGATACCTGCAGCTGCAGTGATTGGATATGAAGGTGATTTCTTTGGTTACAGATACTTTGAATGCTATTGTGATTTGTTGCTCATGTTCATAATTAAAGTAAATGCTGAATTTTAATTTAGAGGTTAAGAAAGATAAATGTACCCATCCTCAGACCTCTTGGAGTAAGTCCATAGCACAGCCCTCTGCGCTTTGACTCCCCAAGCCACATTCACCCTTTCATCTCCCCCGCTTTTCTCTACGCCTAGTTTGGGCCCTGTGCCATTCCTAGTCTTGGGGCCCCAGACACCTGGAGAACCAATACTGCTTCCTGATCCTTTTCACCCAGAACAACTTAGTGCCTTTCTTGGGCCCCAGGAGCACCGCTTCTGGATCTGGCCCTGCCCTCACCTCGCTCTGCTTCCTGGGACCTGCACCACAGGCTAACTCTCCTAGCCTGCACTCCTATCCTCAGGCCTCTTGGGGTAAGTCTATAGCGCAGCCCTCTGCGCCTTGACTCCCCCAGCCACATTCACGCTTCCATCTTCCCCGCTGCTCTCTACTAGTTTGGGCCCTGTGCCATTCCTAGTCTTGGGTCCCCAGACACCTGGGGAACCAATACTGCTTCCTGATCTTTTTCACCCAGACCAACTTAGTGCCTTCCCTGGGCCCTAGGAACACTGCTTCTGGACCAGGCCCCGCCCTCACTTCCCTTTACTTCCCTGATCCTGGAACACCCACTAGCCTCTTTCTGGGGCTGACAGCCTCTTTCTGGGGCTCCGA
>NW_008331828.1:522658-522927 GCF_000622305.1 Nannospalax galili
CAATCATAGGCATACAGGAAGGAGAAGAATCGCAAGATAATGGCAAGGACCAGATATTCAACAGAATTGTGGAAGAAAATTTCCCAAACTTAAAGAAAGACATGCCCATACAAATACAAGAAGCATACAGAACACCAAACAGACAGGACCAGAACAGAAACTCTCCACGGCACATCATAGTACAAACATTACACGCACCAAAAAAAGAGAAAATTCTGAAAGCTGCAAAAGAGAAACAACAAGTCACATTATAAAGGAAAACCCATTAG
>NW_008331828.1:527650-532410 GCF_000622305.1 Nannospalax galili
GTTTCTAAAAAAAAAAACTTGAAAATAAAATTTGAAAATTAAAAAAAAAAAAGAAAGATAAATGTAGTTTTAAATAGGCCTAGAGTTTTCCTCTATGTAAAACATAAATGTGAGCCCTTGCTCCAGGTACAACTCTCATGCTCTTGCCAGATAAATGTAGTTTTAAATAGGCCTAGAGTTTTCCTCTATGTAAAACATAAATGTGAGCCCTTGCTCCAGGTACAACTCTCATGCTCTTGCCTTATTGTGTAATCTCTTTGATCTCTTTGATCTGACCTATTACTCCTGTTCCTTTCTCTCATGTTTTCTTACAACTTCCCTCTGGGCTAGTATGTCTTTCCTGCTCCAGATCAGACCCTATAGTCTGTTATTTCAACCACTTTAATACTTCCTTCAATTCCCATGTCTCCATAGTTTTTAGCTGCCCACCTCCTGGCAAAAGTTGTGTATCTGCCACCCAGCCATTCCTTTGTCTATCTCTCCTGCCTCAGGTTTACCTCAGGCTCTGGGAATTCCTGTCCAGAATTGTTACTGTGACCTCCTAACTGAGATTCCTCCTGTTCTGACTTCAGACACTCTGCTGTTCTTCCTGCGAGCCCTCTGCTCTAAAACTGGATTATTCAGTTTTTGCTCAAGTGTATCTTACTTTCTCATATGATACTTTTATTCCTTGTCTAGAAAGTATTTTTCTTTTATCTGACTCTGCTCTCTAACTTCCATGTCAACACTTTGTTTCTAGTGACTTTTACTGTTGACACTATATTAGTTGGAGCATAGGCAGGGATCTTGTCTGATTTTCTTAATCCCAGCATCTGATACGGTACCTGGCAGGTGACAGGCACTTACTAAAGTGCTTGTTGGATGGCTGCTGGATTGCTTCATTACTGGTTAAGGGAGCGAAAGCATCTCTTCTGGGGCCTGAATTGAGTGATAACTCTTAATGCAATAGGCTGTTTATAATGACTGCCCCTTTGAAAGGCAGAGATGTGGTGAGACTCATACTAGTTTTGTTTTGGTTTTGATTTTTTTTCTGTGATCTTGAGGGGATAGTTGCCCTTAATGAGGAGAGTAAATTCTAAATGTCTCAGTAATTCAAGACAAGTTGTACAATACCAGCTTTTGGCTGCTACAAAGGGACAGTTACTTATGTGGCACTGTTCTGTTTTTTTGTTTTACTTCTCAGTGTCAATAACATTGGTCATTGAACTGTGATTCATTAAAGGCAGAAAGGATAGGGGCTTTCACTCTAAACCATTCAGAGGGCAAGGAGTGGAGTGATGGATATCCAGTGTGGTGGAGCCTAATATAGGCCACGCCACACCGTCCTGGTAGAGCACAGTTACTACAAGGGACTTATGAGTTCACACACCTGCCATCTTATAGTTAACACATGTCATAACAGGTATCCAGCTATTTCTCAGAGGTTTTTGTGTGCTGTTTTGGTTAAGGAAACTAGAAATGCATTTAAAAGCATTCCTGAGTTCATGGCAATTACCTTGTCAATCAGAAGATAACTATGAGCCTGTGGAAATTCACAGTAATCTTTGTTGTTGTCTTTAAAAAAGACCCTTATTTATAAAAATTTGGGTGTCAAAATGAGTATTTTTCTATTACAAAATATTTTAAGTTCTAATAAAGTATAATGTAGAAAACATTGTTTAAAAAATATTTTTTCAGGCTGGACCTACTGTAGGTATGTAATCCCAGCTCTTTGGGAGGCTGAAGCAGAATTATAACTTCATTGCTCCCCTGGGCTACAGAATGGGTTCAAGACCAGCCTGGGTAATGTAATAATACCCTGTCTGTCTCAAAATAAAGAGTATAAAGAGGGATGAGGTTTAGCTCAGTGAAGGCAACTTGCTCAACAGGCAAAGCAGTTCTGTAGCATTGAGCATATTCATTCACAAGGTACAGCTATCACCACCATCAAACTCCAGAACTTTTTCTTCTGTAGAGTATGGTACTTTAAAATGTTCAGAAAGTCATTTCAAAAAGACAGCATCACCTTGATATAGGCGATCAGCTCTGCCATGTTTTTTGCTTCAACATCAAAAAGTTAGATTTTTATCTTAAGAATATTGAAAATTATCTTTACGTCATTCACAGATTCATTCATTAATACTTAACCTTAAAGGGATTACCAAAGGACAAGATACAGAATGGAAAAAATATACCTGAGAGCTGGAAAGATGACTCAGTAATTAAGAGCACTGGCTGCTCTTGCAGAGAACCCAGATTCAGTTCCTACTTCCCACATCAGGTGTAGTTCTGAGCATCAGTTACTTCAGTTCCAGGGAATCTGACTTCCTCTTCTGGCCTCCGGACAACAAGTGGATACACTTTACAATATATGTAGACAAAGCACTCATATACATAAAGATAAATAAAATGTTTTAAAAAGACAAACACCAGTTATAAGAGCTCAGTGCAGCTAGGTATGGTGATGCACACCTTTCATCCCAGCACTTGGGGGCCAGAGGCAGGTGGATCTCTGTGAGTTCAAGGCCAGCCTGGTCTACATAGTGAGTTACAGGCCAGCGGGGCTACAGGGAGACTCTGTTTCAAAAAGACCAGAAAAAAAGAGCTCGGTTTGTAGACTGTAGGATGATGACAAACCAAAACAGATGATTCTAAGATTTTTTCCTTTTCCTCTTATTTTGCGTGTGTATGTTTGTATGTATGTGTATGCATGTGTGCCTTATAACATGTGTGGCACTCAGAGGACAATTTTCAGAAGCTGATCATCTGCTTTTACTGTGTGTGTCCTAGAAATCAAACTCAGGTGGACAAGATTGGTGGCAAGTGCCTTTACCCACTAAGCCATCTTGGCAGCCCAAAACTAACATAGTTTGCAAGTGAGGGATAGAAAAGGATTTGAGATGGTTAATGTCCTCCTCGAAGATACAGAGGTTAGAAGGAAAGAAAGGGCAAAAGGGGCATTTTTGAAGGCCAATTCTTTGAATATTTTTGAAGTGCTGCTAGTTCTTTTCTTGTTACTATGACTACCTGACAAAAAGCAACTTAAGGAAGTGCTTATTTTGGTTCATAGTTCAGAGGCATGCAGTTCATCACAGGAAGGAGGCTTTGTGGTGGGAGGAGCTTAATCCATGACACCATCCAGGGGGGGATAAAGGAGAATACCAGTGTTCTTTCGCTTCTCTTTTTCTTCTTTACTTAGTCTGGGACCTTAGTCCATAGATGGAACTGTCCATATTAAAGGCAGTCTTCCCTCAAACCTGTCTGGAAACTCCCATGTCTTCAAAGTGATTCCTTTTTCTTTTAAAAATTTTTCCTTTTAAAATTTTTAAAGTTTTTATTTTATGTCAGTATTTTGTCTGCATATATGTAAGTGCATATGTGAGCAGTGCCCATGAGTTCAGAAGAGGACGTCACATTCCCTGGCGCTGGAGTTGCAGATAGTTGTTAGCTGTATGTGGTGCTGAGATCAGAACCCAGGTCCTCCAACCCATTTCTCCAGCCCCTCCTAGATGATTCCTAATCTAACACAATTGGAAGTGGGAATTACTTTCCATAAAGGCCCACAGAGTCTTCACCAGTATTGTACAAGTCAAGGTCTAGTGTCATGGTACAGTGACCACAGTCCAAGCCTGAAGGACTTGGGGACCCTGACAGATAGAAATCAGGACACAGGAGATGCAGAGGTCTATGTGCCAGTGCATGTTTATTGTGAACTAAAGCAAGCTTATATAGGAATTACATCTGGAGTAACCAAGGAATAATGAAGGATACATTACTAAACAGAAAGTAACCAAGGAATAACCAAGGATATGTGGTGTCTCTCCCTTTCCTTGTGGGTCATTGGCTACCAGTCCATGAGGACAAAGGGAGCAGAAGCAACGAATGGGATCAGGATGGCTAGTGAGCACTGACGGAAGAAAGCCCTTCTGGGGAGGCAGGTTCAGTGATACAAACAGCTCCAGACTCAGCAAAACAGCCCTAAATTCAGTGAAACAGCTCCAGATTCAGTGAAACAGCTCCAGATTTAGTGAAACAGCTCCATTTATTCAGTGGGGGTTAGGGAAAATATAGTGTGGAGGCAGTAGCCAATGCTTCAGCTGATAGGTGCTCATAGTATGCTTTATTTACATGTGGCAGTAGGATCCTATCATCTGACTATTGGGCAATGCCTAATTATCATATAGAAAAAACCTGGGGGTAGGTTTTACTCCAGGTAACTATGCCAAAGGTCATGTTTTAAATGAGGCCAAGCATCGTGCTTGGCGGCACTTTCCAGATAAAGTCAGGCAGGAAGACTCTGCTGAAAAAGGAGCCAACCTTAACAGCCGGATTCCCCAACATCTCCCCCTGTTTTGTTTTATAAATGGAGAAGTGTCATCACAAGCTTTAAGAGCCAACTCATCTATCTCAGGAGAATCTAAAGTTTTATAATTGACCATGACCTTCTTGGTAGTAATTTTAACAACAGTAGTAATTTGTAAGAAATTTTATGAAACAGAGAGCAAGCATCAAAGTAACATAATCAGGGGGCTATTGATATTGTAACATTTTGCCTCTGAAGAGGTAACCCTAAAATCTTTTTGGGATAAGAGCTTACAAATACTTTTAACGTTTTCGGCCTTTGGGAGAGAGTACTTTGCTAAAAGGCCCAAGGGCATTTTGACTTTTAGCCAAGAAACTGGCTACTTTTCTTTGGGGTCTTTTTACACTAGCTGCCTAGCCAGTCCCCATCTCCTCTTCTTATCACACCATCCTCTGAAGAGGTTACCCAAATTGCCAAT
>NW_008331828.1:532477-534416 GCF_000622305.1 Nannospalax galili
CTTCAGCGGGTCTATCTAAAAGACTCCCAAATTACATATCTCTTAACTGTAGGGAGAAACGAAAGGTGTTTGGTGCCTGGAAGATGTGAAAGAAAAGTAAAGGTAAGAGTAAGGGCAAGAGTAGTTAGTACTACAATTTCTAGGCAGGGAACCAGAAAATGTCCAAATTAAAGTCCATTGGAATTTCTTGATGAGGGCTCCCAAAAGCATCCATCTAACAGGTTTCTTTTTTTCATTTTTCTTTTGCCTGCCAAGGCTGGAATGATCGATGAACTCAGGATTGTTGTCAGGCACTTTGATAACTGTTGGAGTGGCTAGAATCAGCTCCCTCTTAAATGGCCTCTAGATAGGGAGAGAAAACAAATTTAGCTATCATTTTAGAATAGTGAGTTGTTTTCCCCAGCTGCAGGTGGGCACTACAGTACTGTAGACCAATATTTAAAGTCCTACACCTGAGTAGCACTGTCCTATTAGGACCAAAATCACCAATGAGAAATAATTGTCTAAATAACATAAGAACTTAAGTCTAACATCTGGGATGTGTAATCCTTTGAACTCTTAAAGAAATATATTGATGACTTTAATCTTTGGTTATGCTTTACCCTTGGGTGTTTAAGGCCATATATTTGGCCCAAATAAACCAATATATTATTACTTTTAAGGTCATATGAGGATCTGTTTCTCAGGAGTCATATGGGCTTGAGGGGAGCCCCTGGCTCCTCTGGCTTTTCTTTACCAGTTTCATCTATGTGAAGATAAGCCAAGAGGTCTTGCTTGGTCTGGGCTTCGCTTGGAAGCATGGAGGAAATGTTTCCTCTGTGTTGACCCTCCTCTTTGCAGACTGGACACTGGTTTAAGTCCATCTTCTGGGGTCTCCATGGCCTCCCTGGACAGGTGACTCACCAAAGTTATAGGACATTTTTTAGAGAGATGCTCCATGGCCCATGGAACTTGTCTAATCTTGGAGGGCAAGGAACCAAAAATTGTCCCTTTAAGTCCCTTTGATGAGATTAGTATAGGCCTCAAAGTCTGGCTATTAAACATCCAAAAAGGTTAGTTACACCAATCTGGTGCTTTTAATTACCATGTGCTATGTAGATAGAGCTTGGGCAAAACCCAAACATTTTAAAATAAACCTTGATGAGACATCCTTAAACTAGTTGACTAAGCTATGACCTTAGAAATTTTAAGATCTTTTTTTCATGCTTGGTAAATCATAAAAAATCTACATAGGCCTCCATCATTTGCTTAGGCTTCTTTTAATTTTTAACAAAATACCTCCATTCCTGTATCCTTTTAACATCTTTTATTTTACCATTCTCTTTTTTAATAACCATGAGACATAACATTAACAAATAAATTTTCCATCTGTTGTGAGAATCCTTTTCTGGGGGATACTAAGCAATGTTTATTCCCTGTTAAGGTTCTAGTATTGAACCAATGTTTGATTAAAGTTTTACTGGGGAACCAATGAATTTGCTGAGCTTACTTACCAAGATAACTGAGGGGTTGCTGAGGTGTATGAATGACCTGTGGGTATGCACACTGGAAAGCCCTTACCCAGCACAGATCAACATTACTTTTAACCAATGATGGAGACAACTGAGTATTCACATGCAACAGTACGAAGTTGTGTACTTCCTCACACCATACATACATTGGAACAGCTGGATACTCAGGTGAGGGTCCAATGACCCTATTTACCCCTCCTCCTTCAATTAGATACTTAAGTCCATAAGTCCAATTGTGATGGTCTTTTATTAGTGGACACAGCTGAAGTCATGAAGATGGTAGTTTGACTCAGAAGAACGTATTGTGTAGCTTCATGTTATTAAAGAACATGGAATCTAAATTATATATATAAGATAATGTAATAAATTAATATTACCCATGTACATACTGTGTTTTATAAGTTTTCAGGTAAACCTTATGGAAAACA
>NW_008331828.1:535037-539986 GCF_000622305.1 Nannospalax galili
CTGTAAACATCAATTTCAAAACCAAGACTGATTACCTTAACAAATTTTGATCAGATGTATATGAAAGAAACTCTTAAAATCCAGCAGTACTTTACATATATATTCATATACATACACACATTTTACATTAGTCTGTGTTAGTGACCAAATAATGTCATTAACTACTTTTACTATAGAGAGTAATACACTCTGTTGTAATAGTTTACACCTTAGTTGTTTTTATTTGTATAGTGTATTTACTTTTAGGCTGTTTTGTAGCCTAGACTTGCATCTGAAGTGGGAGGGGCCGATCCCATCTCCAGAGTTAGCATTTTAGTGAGCTCAAACAACACGTGACAATTTACCAATATAATTAGTATAGAAAGGCATTTGTTCTTCTTTAGCCTAAAAGTTTTTAAAAGTTTTAAAGTTTTTAAAATTGTTTATCCATATTTTATTTTTAAACTAAGGCAAGACTGTTAACTTGCATGGTGAATTTCTTTGAAGAGGGCTGTCAGTCTGGATTGGAAAAATCTTAACTATGTGCTAGTAGTAGCTTGAGGGGAGAAAAGGCTAAAAGGAGAAAAGGCGTGAGCCCTGCATCTGTGGACAGACACAGCAGCGTCCTGTCCTGTGGTGTGTGCCCCTGGAGGGGGGTTGAAAAGGCTATAACCAGCGCCACGCATGCGTGGCCTCAGTGCGAGCCAGGCTCCATCTGGGTGCGGGCTGCATAAAGTCATGTCTCCTAAGGGGAAGCCCATGGGGGCACAGACGACTACAGGAGAAAGATTCCATGTGGGGTCATCCTCTGATGAGCCCCTTCCCCAAGAAAAGTTTACGAAAAAAAAAATGGCTTTTTAAAATCATTTTTCCGTTTGTATGGCACAAGCCATCTTAAATTTTTTAAGTGCTCCTCGGCCACCCGCAGTTCAAATCCTATGTTTTTTGTTTATGGGGCACTTGAAGCTAGACTGCCCTTTTGTCATGAGGCTAGTTAATTTAAATTCTCACCTAACTGGTTTAGCTTGAGTGCCCCAGGGGTGAGATAACAAAACAGATTAAGGAAGTTTGTTATTTTAGAATTTGAATTCAAAGCTTGTATAAAAATCCCTTAGAACTTTGGGGATTTTGTTTCTAGGGGTGTTGTTTAAGATAGAAAAGGAAAGGGGGGTGAAATGCTGATTCCTAGGGGAACATGCCTGCCATCAAACCTCAGGAAATTCCACGGAGTCCACAGCACAAGCCTGCCTGCAAATTAAAATAAAAAGAGAAGAGATTGCCGATCCTCAAGGGTGGGATGGCTTAAGGCAAAGCTGCCACTACCCTCTTCAAGAGAGGGGATACTCACAAATTCTGCATGTTCCAGGAACCCCACGTTGGGTGCCAGCTGTGGTGTCTCTCCCTTTCCTCGTGGGTTGTTGGCCACCAGTCCACAAGGACAAAGGGAGCAGAAGCGACAAATGGGGTCAGGACAGCCAGTGAGCACTGACGGAAGAAAGCCCTTCTGGGGAGGCATGTTCAGTGATACAAACAGCTCCAGAGTCAGTGAAACAGCTCCAGATTTAGTAAAACAGCTCCAGATTCAGTGGGCGTTAGGGAAAATATAATATGGAGGCAGTAACCAATGCTTCAGCATATAGGTGCTCATAGTATGCTTTATTTACATGTGGCAGTAGGATCCTATCATCTGACTATTGGGCAATGCCTAATTATCATATAGAAAAAACCTGGGGGTAGTTTTTACTCCGGGTAACTATGCCAAAGGTCATGTTTTAAATGAGGCCAAGCATCTGTGCTTGGTGGCACTTTCCAGGTAAGCCAGGAAGGAAGCCTCTGCTGAGAAAGGAGCCAACCTTAACAGCAGCGGTCCCCAACAAGGATACATTATGTTACCACTTAGAATACATTACTTCACCAACCAAAACTCACACAACATTTACAGCATCCAAGATTCAGCAACATAATATTTATGCTATCTTAGATATAAGGTGTACTGTTTGTGATTATTCTTAGCATCTACTATAATTCATTATTTCTATATAGAAACCAAGCTAAGGGTGCTGAGAAACTCCGGTGCCCATAAACTGAAACAAAACTCTTTGGTTATGTTTCCAAGACTGCCAATTAATCAGGGAAGCATAGCCTGTCAACTTGGACCACAGAAGCAGAGAGCAGGGAAACTCCCAGGATGGAAGCATTCTTTCTCCAATGCTTAAGTCAAGGCAAGCTGCCACAGCCTAATGCAGCAATGGCTGTGCCCATACTAATAATAGCTCCCAACATCTCCCCCTTTCTTATTTGTAATAACCATAGACTATGCCACATCCAGGATGGGAGGACCGTACCTGTCTTAGGTTGCCTTCTTCAAGAGCAAAGCCTTACCCATCATTGGCATGCAGCTTCAAGGAGCTACGCCCTGTCTTGGGTTGACTTTCTCCCAGAAGATCTTACCCGTCATTGACTACCGGCCATAGGGGAGGGAGCACAAACTCACAATAGCCTTGACAAGCCACAAGAATATAACATATCTGGCATCCTCTGCCAAGCTTCAGGTGAAACTGAATTGATCAGGCCTTAACAATCAACTCCCCTTTCTTTATTAACTTTATCTAGGTGTTCCTTTTGAAAACGTAGGGAAGACAAGAGAATCTCAGCACTACATTTTCAAGCATCTTAGTTCAGGCATTGAAAGACACATCGATCTCCTATAAGCAATATGCAAAGAACAATTATCAGGGTTATTAAAGAAAATCCAGAACTATGTAATATACTTTGAATCCATCCATGAGGATTGAGACCAGAAAGAGTATTTGCTAAAGTAGTAGCTATCTGATCAATAGAACAGAAGGTATTTCCTCTGAAAATGCCTCATATATATTTCTTCCTGCAATTGCATCTCATTAAAAGTTACATTATTCATTTTGCCTTGAATATACAATTCTGTATTTTTCCATTCATAAACAGAACCATTAAATTTGTAAGGGGTAATACAACTCTAAGTAGAATTCCAATCACATAAATATTGTAATAAGGAGTAATACAAAGTTGAGTAGAATTTCAATTACATACATATTGTATAGTTTTTTTTTTTGCAATTCCAGTAACTTATTTCCCAACCAAATCACCCAGTTTTTTGCAATTTTATCAAATTATTTTCCAACCAATGAAGTCCGCTTGAAAAGCAACAATTTCTTCTTGAAATCATGAATTAATTTGAGTCTGATGTATCCAAAGTTTATGAGAATCATCATGCCAATGTTCAACAAAGTCTTGTGTTTGAGAAGATTTCTGAAGCACCACACCAGTGGTAGTAGCCATAGCAGCTAAAGAGATGAGTCCAAAAACAGCAGCAATAATCAGTCCAATCATGCATTCGCCTCACCGTAGCAGTCTTTAGAAAAATGTCAGAATTAGTCCTTGAATAGGACTGCTTTCCCAGGAGCGATGCATTTTCAGAGGAATCCATAAAGAATTTCATTGAGTTAAAATCATGACTGATTCAAAAGATGGATTAAAAGCTATAGAATTATTAAGACAAGTATATAAATGACAACTTTGACAAGTTAAATTCACTTCTTGTACAACTGTGTGTCTGATCAATATCACTAGAGGAAAGTGCACACAGGCAGTAACATGGTAATTTTTAACTTTAGTAAAATCATAAAATACTTTATCATAAGTAATAGCAGAAGTTCCATCAAATATTTCTACAGGCTTAAGAGCAGCTAACAATTTCCAAATATGTAACTGAGGTCGAGGATTAGCTATTCCTCCATCTACCCAAACTATACGATTTGCAGTATTAAACTTATCTTTCATAGGAACAATATTTTTTAGATTACACTTAGAGGTAACATTCTTATAATCCTTACATTCTTCTAAACAACTTCCTAAAGGACTCCAATCAATCCAAGTATGATTCCAAAACCTATAAACCTTTCCTATCAATCCTCTACAATCTTGCCATATCAAAGACTGTTTTTCAAATATCTGATCATAGGAAAAACTTTCACACTCTGAGACAGCTGGGACAGCTGTGTCCTCATATTCTGTCCAACTAGAACCTATAGACTGAGCAGAAAGATGTACCACATCTTGTCAACTATTACTCATCTACCTTCTGGAACAATCCAACTTTTATGTCTTATAGGATAACAAGGAGGAGCTCCAAAGCACATAATATCATAATTGAGTATAATTAAAAACAGTTCCTTCCTCATAAGGAAAATTTGGCTGACTGATTCCATAAGGGGGTGACAATACATTCATAGGAAAACTAGTAACCATAATAATAGGCTAAGTATAAGGATGAAGGAGAGGGGGATTAGGTACATGAGCCCAATATATTACCTCAGTTTCAGCAGTAGAAGTGAAAGTAATCAGAACACACATGGCTAAAAACAGATTTTCCAGAATAAGTCCTTTTCCTGATTGATTCATCAAAGATCAAGCCTTGGAAGTCAAGGCAAACTGACCCCAAGTAGGAGATGATAGCTTTTGCTGATAATGCCAACGTTGACTGGTCAGTGATAAAGCTATCACAGCTTGGAGCGGTATCTCTCGATCTTTCTTATGCCATACTGCTGTCCTCACTGGTCGACGTCCGCAAGCAGATCCAGTGGCTGGGATGCCAGAAAGTGACTCTTTTTCCTATAGAAACAAAATAATACCCTTTGCCTGCCTGGTGTTAGTACCTTCCCTAGTACCCAATCTTGGAATCCTCCGGCTAAATCCAGACATTCACTGAGTCAAGCGAGAGTGATGATTCCTGTAAAAAATGCTTATCTGCAGGAGATGAAAACTTTACCTTGGGGTGAATTTAAAAATTAATAATAAACAAAATCTAAAAAATTCATAAGAAACAAAATCTAATCAAATTAATAATAAACAAAATTAAACAGAATCTCAAATCAATAATAATAGACAAAATCAAATCCAAGATCTCATAGAAGTCCTAAATAAAAGTTCTA
>NW_008331828.1:540091-542885 GCF_000622305.1 Nannospalax galili
TATAATGAGTCTTGTCTCCTAGGTGACTCGAGATCCTGTCAGGTTGACAACTAATATTAACCATCTTGCTAGGTATTTAGAAGAACAGAGTCAGTATAATGGGTGATTCATCCACCCATTCTACAAACAAAAATACAAAATGAAAGAATCTACTCTGAAGAGGGATTACCTAGGACTGTTAAGGGTCAAGGCAAGTTGAAGGGAGGTAACAGTAATGAAGGTAGAAAACACGACAATTGCCCCATGAATGCATGTACAGGAATAACTGAGTGAGGTCCATTAATTAATAGAATTAATATGTGTTAATAATTGTACTGACAAGATGAATCTGGGTAAAAGCACTTACTGCCAAGCCTGATGACCTGAGTTTGATCCCCAAGACCCACATGGTAGAAAGAAAGAAACTTTAACTTCCATATATGCACCTGGCATACATAGATGTGCGCGTGTGCATGCGCACACACACACACACACACACACACACACAAATAAATGTAACAAAAATATTTTTTAAACTATAGATCTAGAAAGGGGTCAAAATACTCAGCTACATGAATTTCTCCATAAAAACAGAAGTACAGTGAATACTTTAAGGTACGGGCTTGAATGTTCACACTTGCAACTTGGGGAAATGTTTTCAGTGATCTAGAGGCAAGGCAATTGGCCTTTTCCAATTCAGGTATTGCGGTTGCAAACAACGGAATGCAGCTCTGACAAATGGAGCAAGAAAGCAATGTGTCAAAGATGACTACGATGACTGTGGTCTATAAAGGTTTATGAGAAACTCAACAGAGAGAGAGAGAGAGAGAGAGAGAGAGAGACAGAGAGAGAGAGAGAAAGATAATAAATAAAATATTTAAAAAAAAAAAAAAAAAAACAACTGGAACCAGCCGGCTAACTTAAACTATGAGAAGAGATGTTGGTAACAGCCTCTTTTGGACTGCAGTTATTGCAACCTCCTTTGGGCTGCAGTTACCTCAGCCTCCTTTGGGCTGCAATCAGTGCAGCCTCCTTTGTACTGCTTCCCAGGATACAGAATATCACTAAATAACAAGTAGCATATTGCAGAAGCAAGCCAAGCATAATGTACAGCAGTCATATATTTTACATTTTTGACAAGAATATGTGTCATTATCAAAGAATTACCAACTACGGTTTGCATCTTTGCTGGTTTTTTTTTTAATGAAATTTATTATTCTTTTAATCATTTAATGGTCCAGATATAAAATCATAAGTTGTCAAAACTTGCAAACTCCATCAGTCCATCTATTTCTCAAACAGAAACATTGTGTTTTTTCAGTTTGTGACACTTAAAACAATTCACTATCATTGGAGGAGGAAAATCCAGGTGTCCAGCTGGTTGGAGGAATGACTGCCAGTGGGTGTGGGGTTTCTTTGGGAGGATGGTGAACATGTTTTAGAATTACTGGTGATGGTTACAACTTTGTGAAATTTGAAACCCGAAACCCAGCACACTGTAAATGGGAAATTATACAGTAGGAGAATTATATCTCTATTTAAAAAATCTAGTTAATCTTGAACAGGTGGATTAAAGTCTAATTTAGCTAGCAATTTGACTTTCTGGATAATGTCAAAGTAACCTAATCTTTAAAGTAAACACGTTAAAATAGATCCTCATTGTGTGTGTGTGTGTGTGTGTATTTACGCACGCGCGCATGTGGAAGCCAGAGGACAACCTCAGGTATCATTCTTCAGGTGCTGTACACTTTTTATTTTTTTTGAAACAGGGTCTCTCACTGGACTGGAACTCCCAAGTAGGGTAGTGTGGCTGGCTAGCAAGCCCTAAGAATCTCCTGCTTCTGCCTCCCCAGTGCGAGCATTACAAGTGTGTACCATCATGTCTTTTCTACGTACGTTCTGTGAATCAAACTCAGGTGCTTGTGATTGCATGGCAAGTACTTACTGGCTAAGCTATCTCTCCAGCCCCATTTCTTCATTTAGAAAATTTTTCATTGTATATATTCATTGTACATGGTACTGAATTGCATAAGGATACTTTAATACACATATACATGTATAATGAGCATAGTCCACCCTTTATCCTTCCTCTTGTTTCTATCCCTTCATCCTCCCACTATTCCCCTTTGTTTTACTTCTACTTTCATACCATATATGCAGTGGTAAATTTTACCTCTCAGCTTGGCTTGTGCACATTGCCCAAATATTTGGTCAAATGTTATTCTGAATGTAAAGGTGTTTTGGATGAGATTTGTATTTAAATTCAAGGACTTGGAGTAGAGTAGATGGCCCTCCAAAATATGGTTGGATGTCATTTGGTCAATTTAGGGGGTGACTAGAACAACAAAAGACACTGACTCTTCCTGAACAAGAGGGAATTCAGCATTAACTGGCCTTCAGACTTCAACTACAGTGCTGGTTCTTTCCTGAATCTCTAGCCTACAGGTCCACCCATCAGGTTTTGAACCTCACAGCCATTACAAAGACATAACACTGCCTTTGAGATAAATCTCATTACAAAATTATGCACACATGCCCATGTGTATGTGTATGTATGCATGTGCACGTGGACACACACATACACACACACACCACATTGTTTTTTCCTTTGGAGAATCCTAACTACCCTAATAAACTAAACTGTACTAAACTGAAGTAGATATAAGATTATCCTTCTGGTGTTATGCATGAGAGCTTATAAATTATATTTTTTATTGAACTTTTCAGGAGAAACCAGACTTTTCTGAGGTCATTACCCTTAGGACCCTCCAGATGTCTTTCCAGAGGACTCTAGGGTGGGCACAGTGAACTGTCC
>NW_008331828.1:549168-556597 GCF_000622305.1 Nannospalax galili
CTCTACATTGTTCTAATACATCCCTACCTATAATATTTACTGGAAGTTCTAATACATAAGGTTTAACAACAGCCATCCATTTGTCCATCAGTACTAGAAATTGTTTTATATTCTACACTAACATTAATTGTGGATAGTAGTGCCACTCCAACTCCTTTAATATCACATTTCATAATTTGAGTAGTCCAATTAGATGGCCAGTCATCCTTTTTAATAATGGTAATATCTGATGCAGTATCAACAAGACCTTTAAAAGTCTATCTTGTATTTTAAAATAAATATGAGGCTGTTGTGCTTGTAGCATCATAGCCCAGTTAACAGAAATAGGATTAGTACTTCCAATCCTCCAATTCTATTTTGGGAAGAAGATCCAATAGGTATAAAAAGAAGAAGAATCAACTGAGCAATTTTTTCACCTATAGTAGTAGGATATAAGCTTTTTGTAGTAATTAAAATTTGAATTTCACCTTCAAAATCTGCATCAATTACTTCTAGACTTAAGCAGGTTTATTATAGTGCATTTGTCCTACAAATCCTGCCAAAGCTATATATAATGTATCAGTTTGTGCAAGCAAGAACTGAAAATGATCTTGGGGTAAAGAAATATAAATAATGTGGATAATTATTCATACATAATTAAACCCTTGTTTTGCTAATTATGTTAATACTCTAGGACTATTAAGAGCAGAATCATCTTGAAGAATTTGAAATAAATTATGTAACTTATAAGTAGGAATACCAAGCACAGGATGAAGCCAATTAATATCCCCTAAAAGCTTCTGAAAGTCATTTATCGTTCTTAAATTTTCTAATTGATTTTGTGCCAATTATGGATATATATACTGTCCCATCAGAGAAATAAAAAACACAGAAAACAATAGTACCTAAAAGAAAATGTAAAGAAGCAACATCATAATACTCTACTTTTAATCTGTCCATGATATTGTAGCATAGGAAGTCTATAAGAAAACATTAGAGGGTGCTATGGTTACAGTTCTGGCTGAGGAAGGATCCGCGACTACACTACAAAGTTGAGGAAATGGACAGTTTGTTACCCCTGATCGTCTATAAGGGGCCCTGAGCAAGGCTCCGGCTCCTGTCCCAAATATTGTGGTCGAGACACAGGCCTAGGTTTAATAGTTATTATAAGATTTCCATCAATATCTGTCTTAGATCTACAGTCTCAAGCCCAATGCACACCACGGTGACAGTGGGTACATTTGCCTGGTGTTTGGAGTGGCACTTAGGGCACTGCTTTTTAAAATGTCCTTCAGTAACACAACGGAAATATTTCAGTTTCAATTTCAATTCTTTTTGAAGATTTATAGAAACCACAATTCCATTGACAGGAGGATGTTGAGTAACTGGAAATGCAGCTTTTGACCTAGCAATTTTGGAGTCAGATCCAGAGTCAAACCTTGTGCCAATAATTTTGAGGAACTCTGAGAGGCTCTTTCTTAGTAAGAATATCAAAAAAAGACTCTGAATAAATAACTCTTTGAATCTCCTCAGCAACTCTATGTTTTACCTCCTCAGGAATATCATAAAGATTAACCGCTTCACTAGAAGAACAAAACACCTGAGATGGAAATAAACTCTTTGAACCATGATTAATAGCTGTTCTGAGTGCCCACACAGACCAAAAATCAAGTGGTATTGTTTCTCCTGTCTGAAATGCCTTTTCCACATTTATTCTGACTGTGCCCCAGACTTCTAAATCCAAAGTTCGTGTATCAGAAAACCATGAATCAAACTTTACAACTATTTGCACATGATTATCTGCCTTCTAGAAACTTGTGTTCCATTACTAGGAAGAGTATGATGAATTAAAGAAACAAAAGGAGTAAACTTATCTTGTTCCATTATACTTACTTAAATTGCAACTCTACCCTAAACACCTCCTCCGAGTGCAATGTCGGGGGTCCCTGTTTGGGCACCAGCTGTCATGGTACAGTGACCACAGTCCAAGTCTGAAGTGCTTGGGGACCCCAACGGATAGAAACCAGGACACAGGAGATGCAGAGGTCTATGTGCCAGTGCATGTTTATTGTGAACTAAAGCAAGCTTATATAGGAATCAGATCTGGAGTAACCAAGGAATAACTAAGGATACATTACTAAACAGAAAGTAACCAAGGAATAACCAAGGATACATTATGTTACCACCAAGAATACATTACTTCATCAACTGAAACTCACACAACGTTTACAGTATCCAAGATTCAGCTACATAATATTTATAAATCTTAGATGTCAGGTGTACTGTTTGTGATTACTCTTAGCAACTACTATAATTCATTATTTCTATATAGAAACCAAGCTAAGGGTGCTGAGAAACTCCGGTGCCCATAAACTGAAACAGAACTCTTTGGTTATGTTTCCAGTATTGCCAATTAATCAGGGAAGCATAGCCTGTCAACTCACACCAAAGAAGCAGAGAGCAGGGAAACTCCCAGGATGGAAGCATTCTTTCTCCAATGCTTAAGTCAAGGCAAGCTGCCACAGCCTAATGCAGCAATGGCTGTGCCCATAATAATAATAGCTCCCAACAGTCTAGTCTTTGTTTCTCTGGAATTTTGTACTGCTTGACCTAACGTTTATGTAATACTTTAAAAGAAATGCTTTATAACATGTTTTAATAGCCTGGGAGGTTAAAACGGGGCTTGTTTTGCATGACTGAATTTCTCTCGGTCTATACATACTTGCTATGATTTATTCAATCAAGACTGTACACAATAAATGATTGAGTCAGAATTGGACACCAGGCAAGTCAATAGCCATCCACATATCAGATTATATTTTTAGGGCTTGGTAGAAGTGCACATTTCTTCACCTCCTTTCTTAAGATGGAATGGTAATATGGCACAAGTGCTGGAGTATCAGCTCTGGAGCCAGACTTGGTTGAGTTTTAATTCCAGCTCCTGCTAGTCCTTAGTTGTGCTGTCTTAGCAAAGAGCCTGCTGCATTTCTTTGCATTCAAGATGCCAGTAATTAGAACATGTATCTCTGTTTTTGGAATTAATAAATGGACAAAAAGGTACATTGTAGGACCAGTAAATGTCTCTTAGTTTTTGTTTCCATTCTGAGTGACTCTAGCAGCTTCTACCCCAAGGGATTATAAAAATGAAGTAGATCACCCCTTTAAAGCACGAGGGTGCCTGCTCTTCAGTCTCCAGAAATTTTAGCTCTTATCACTGTGCTGGCATCATTCCTATGTTGCAGGACAAGGTTCTTTTTCTTTTCTTTTCTTTTCTTTTTTGTATGTATGAGTGTTTTCCAGTATGTAAGTGCACCATGTGCATGCAGTGCCCATGGAGACCAAAAGATGGAGTCAGGTCTTCTGGAACTGGAGTTTAGACAACTGATAGCCACCATGTGGGTGCTGGGAACCAAACCTGGGTACTATGCAAGAGCATCCAGTACTCTTTACGGAGTCGTCTTTCGAGAGTCAGATAGACCTTTGTGAGATCAAGGACAGCTTGGTTTATACAGCAAGTATACAGCAAGTTCCAGGCCAGCTGGGGCTTCATGGAAATCATATCTCAAAAACAAACGAAAAATATAAACAAGACAAAACAAAAACTTTTTTTTTGTATTTTTGTCAGTACTACAGTAGGAAGTCTAGGAGATTCAGCATCAGAAATATCTCAGTTCATGTCCAGGCCTATCTGCTTTCAGAGTGACCAAGAACAATAATTTGTTGAGCTTTTTAAAAATCAGTGTCTTACCTGTAAAGTCGAAATACATGTCAAGTATCACGTCTCAAATGCTTTGTACTGAAAATGTTTGAGATTTTGGAGGCTAGGGAGATAGCTCAGTCCATAAAGTGCTTCCTACACAGCAGGAAGACCTCTGAGTTTGATCCCAGGACCTTTGTATAAAGTTACATGTGGTGGTTTATAATCCCAGTGCTGCGGAAGCAGAGATGGGAACCCTGGGGCTCATTGGCCAGACAGCCAGCCTTTTCTAATCACTTAGCCCCAAATCCCAGTGAGAGACTCTATCTCAGAAAAGGACTGTGAAGAATGACACCTGAGGTTGACTTCTGGCCTACACACAAAGGCACACATAATGTGCATGAATACATGAACATGAACACACACTTGTGTGTATGCACATGCACGGTGTTTCAGATTTTGAGTTTTTTGTAGTTTTGAGAAATTTGTATAGACTTTAGTGGTTGAAAATTCCTAATCTGACATACTACAAAATCCAAAACTGTTTTGAGTACAGGTTTTTTTGTTGCTGCTGTTGTTTTTGTTTTTGTGAGTACAGGTTACATTTTAGAGGATTTCAAATTTCAAAACATTTTGGACTTAGAGTTTTGGATTGGGAGGTACTCAGCCTATAGAACCTTATAGAATTATGAGGATATTCAATAATAGCTACATGGAGTCTAAAATGGTTCCTAGTGCTAAGTCTATGGTATTATTATTATTATTATTATTATTATAAAAATCCAGGCATGGTGGAGCACACCTTTAATCCCAGCACGCAGGAGGCAGAGGCAGTCAGATCTCTGAGTTCACAGGCTGGTCTACATAGTGAGTTCCATGCCAACTGGGGCTACAGGGAGACCCTGTCTTAAAAAGATCACCCCCCCCAAATTGTCTCATTAATGTGTATCATGAAATTTTCATGTGTGGATCTTTTAGAAATTATAATTTTGAGGTAATACATTTGAAGCATTTAATTCAGTTCTTGGCACATAATAATTACAATCACTTATTTTAGCTCTTGTCATCAGTATCAAGAATGGTTCTTAACCAGGGGCCATTTTGTTTCTTTGGAGGCATTTAGCCATGTCTACAGACAGTTCTGGTTGTCTTTACTTTAGTCTTTGTTCATGTACGACTGTGTACACATACAGCTGGGCAATTTTTTTTTTCACAATAGCAGCCCCTCTTGGCTTTTGGTAAGGCCAAAGTTTAAGTAGTGCTGAATTTTTCTTGAAGAGAATGTTGTTCATTGGTGTGTTGTGCTAGCTGCCGCTGCTAACTCTTTCCTTTATTTCATATGTACTTATCTAGTTCTGTGAGCTCCTCCTTAGGGTGAACTGAATATGTAGGGCAAGGACCATGTACAGTGGATACTAGTTCAGCTTCAGAGCTATTTTTGGTTTCCTTAACTACAGGCACTGCATTGGATAGTCTAAAGAAATAATTTTTTCCTATGTTTAAGCTCTGCATATACTATATTCATAAATTTGGTCTTGGCTGTTTCTCACCACATAGTTCTGTTGTAATAGTCATATTTTATTTACCTGAACTTTATTTACTCAGTATTTTAATTCATTCATTTTAACTTAATCATTTAAAAGGAAACACAACTATATTCTAAGAGGAAATCTAGTTTGACTTCCTATAGGTAGAATACAGGTTTGAATACAGGTCTCATATCCCAAACCCTACCATATATACTTTAGAATTCAGATTTTTAAAAGATGTTAGTCTATCATGGTATCCGAGGTAGATTCCCCTTAGGAACAGAAACTTTTTCCCTCGTGAAGTAGCTGAGCATGTGTAGTAAGTGGGATGAAGAGATGAGGACTCCAAATAACCTGTGTCAGCTCAGGTCAGCTTTTACTGCTAGATGAGGGCAGGGCAGGGCAGCTTTTGCAGCCAAAGGAGTTACAAAAAGGTTTGTTGTTGTTTTGTTTTCCAGCCCTTTTTAGACTTCAGAATTGAGGATAAGGCAGTTAAAGTGAGAAAAATCAATAATTTTAATTTTTAGGTAGATATTATTGGTTGCCAAAGTCCCTGAACTGGGGCCTTCTTGTCCTTTGTTAAAATGGAGGTTAGTGAAGATAAGAGAGGTAGTAAAGATTGTTAGTCCAAACTAAGGCTTTCCCCTCTGATTTAACTCTTACACCAGGAAAGTTCGTTGGACTTCATTTATTCTTTCCATTTCTTTTTTGGGCATTATAACTATAAAGAATGATGTTTTGGACTGGAGTAAAATGCCTGTTGTGCAATCATTAGATACTGAGTTTGGATGTCCAGAATCCATGATGAAAAGCCCAGCATGGGAGCATATGCCTGGAACCCCAGCCCTGGAGGAGAGAATGGCTAGAGAGAAGCAGATCACTGGAGTGCTTGGCTAGCCTAGCCAGACTGATGAACTTCTGGTTGAGTGAGAGACCTTGCCTTAAAAAGATAAATGTGGGTACTGGAGAGATGGCTCAGTGGTTAAGAGCACTGACTGCCCTTGCAGGGGACCTGGGTTTGATTCCCAGCACCCACATGGCAGCTATGAACTGTCCTTAACTCCAGTTCCAGGGGAATCCAAAGCCCTCTTCTGACCTCCGCGGTGTTGTGCAACATGGGTGCACTCACATACATGCAGGCAACACACTCGTACACATAAAATAAAAATAATAAAATATTTTTTAAAAAAGATAAATGTGGGCACTACTATCCTCAGGCCTCTTGGGGTAAGTCTATAGCGTAACTCTCTGCACCGGGACTCCCTAAGCCACATTCACCCTTCGATCCCTCCTGCCATTCTATACTTCTAGTTTGGGACCTGCACCATTACTAGTCTTGGGGCCCCAGACACCTGGGGAACCAATACTGCTTCCTGACCTTTTCACCCAGACCAACTCAGTCCCGTTCTTGGGCCCCAGGAGCACCATTTCTGGTCCTGGCCCCGCCCTCACCTCTCTCTGCTTCCCTGGGCCTGCAGCACCGGCTAACTCTCCTAGCCTGCACTACTATCCTCAGGCCTCTTGGGGTAAGTCTATAGCGCAGCTCTCTGCACCGGGACTCCCTAGGCCACATTCACCCTTCCATCTCTCCCATCGTTCTATACTCCTAGTTTGGGCCCTGCGCCGTTACTAGTCTTGGGGCCCCAGACACCTGGGGAACCAATACTGCTTCCTGACCCTTCTCACGCAGACCAACTCAGTCCCTTTCTTGGGCCCCAGGAGCACCGCTTCTGGTCCTGGCCCTGCCCTCACCTCCCTCTACTTCCCTGGTCCTGCAACACCCACCAGCCTCTTTCTGGGGTTGACAGCCTCTTTCTGGGGCTCCGAGGCTTACCTTTCCTCTCCCTGATCCTTTGCATCCAGTACAACCCAGCTACTCAATCCACTCCCTGGGAAATCTTGAGGCTTCTTCCCTCCCCATCTGCCTTTGCATCCCTGCATGGCGCAGCAAAGGCCAGCGTCTCAGGTCAGTCCAACACCCAAGTTCCTGAGGCCAAAAGCATGCTTACAAGATTCCAGACCTAAGGAGAAAGTCTGAAAACTTCTGATCCACATTGGAATTGGGCCACCGCAGAACTCCTGAAGACAAAATCCATCCGGCCACGACAATATAAAATCAAAAGAGAGAACTGGAAGCTTAGACGAACCAGCTCCTCATACCCAAAAAGTAAACCACAAAGACACATAAAAATCAAAAAAAGAAGCAGAACTAAACTTGAAGGCC
>NW_008331828.1:561049-561360 GCF_000622305.1 Nannospalax galili
GTAGGAGCTAAGAAGGTGGGCAACTGTGACCAGTGATAGTCATGCATATGGAGATTAGAAATGCATGTGAAAATGTCTCAATGTCAATTGCTTTGGAATGAATTCTTCTGTATGAAAAAAAAACAAAAAACAAAAAACAAGTTTCTTCTTGAAATCCCTCAAATTAAGGTAAAGAATAAGAACAAATCATTCTGGAAGAACGCAAAGGAAAATAGCTTTAGATATTTAAGTGACAATTGAATTTATTCCCATAATTGTTTTAATAGCTTTTGTATATTCTTCATCGCTATTATGAGATATAAAATGTATTT
>NW_008331828.1:564472-570063 GCF_000622305.1 Nannospalax galili
CTCATAATTTCCTACATGTGGGTAAGTGTAATTGGAAAGGGGTAGAGAGCACTTCAAAATGGTTCTATGGTCAGCCATGATTCTTGTTTGCCTTATACCTGCTTTGATGGTTAGTTTTGTCAACCTGATACAATACAGAATTACTGGGAAGACAGTCTCAAGGAGGGATTGTCTGGATCAGGTGGACCTATGGGCTTGTCTGTGGGGATTGTCTTGACTATAAAATTTCTGTGGGAAGATCTAACCCATTAGGGGTGGTACCATTCCCTGGGGTTGGGTCCTGGATTACATAGAGCGGAAAAAGTGAGTTGAGTAGTAGGCACACATGCATTCATTTTCTCTCTGCTCTGGGCTGTGGCTATGAATAGCTCCTTCATGTTCCTGCTGGGCCAAGATCCTGATGTGTTGACTCCCCACAGGGATAAACTGTAACCTGGAGCTGTAAGCTAAAATAAACCTTCTCTCTAAGTTATTTCCTGTCAAGGTATTTATCACAGCAACAGAAAGGAGACTGAAACACCTGGCTTCATATCTCATGGTCAGAACCATGATTCTGGTTAGGAAGACCAGAGAGAGAGACCAGAAAATCAATGCAATGACTGTTAGCTGGGGGGAAGAGACCAGAGAGCTCCTCTGACATACTGCTTTAATACGGTTGGGAAGTGGGGTTGGGGGGCAGTGACCCTGAAAGGGTGAACAGTAAGACTGGAAGTTCCAGGAGAGAAAAAGACCTGGCAGCCTTGTACTTGCAGTGGCCACAGAGAGCAGTCTGGGTAATGGGAGCCACAGCAGATGTGGAGGAAGGGAGCTGTCTGCAGTGAATCAGGAAAGTAGAACTGAGAGGAATTAAAAGAACATCCTTCATCTGCTTGTCGATTTTTCCCTGCCTCAAAGTTCCTGATGGGAACCACAGGAAGCACCATCGTGGGCCAAATTAGTCACAAAGTTCACCTGTCAAGGTGAAGGCACAAAATTTAATAACATTAGTTGCTCAGTTCTAAAGATAGGCCAAAACCCAAGAAATAGAACAGGCAGAGCCCGATCTAGAACTGAGGAGGTCTGTGTTAAATGTCACCCAGATCTAATGCTTCTACTGCAAGCTCTGTGGGCAATCTGTTTATTTACCTATAGAAGGTACCTTAAAATAAGTTATTTCATTCTTTACAAGTAGCAGGTAACATGTCCCTAAGAACTTATCTACCAACTAAGGATTTATATGAATGTGAACTGACAGATGATTATCTACTTAAAAATCAAATATGTTGGAATGACACACAAATAATATTAAGGCTCAAATAATCTGTGGTAAAATTAAGAATTTAAGACTGTTTTTCTAGCTTATGCAATTGAACTTAGCAAAAGGCCAAAAGTCTTCATGGAGGATAAACTGTATTCTTGCTGAATTATTGATGGGGGAAAAGTATTTAAACTTGTGTTGGGGCTGGAGAGATGGCTCAGCAGCTAAGAGTATTTGCTGTTCTTCCAGTGGAGACCTGAGTTTGGTTTCTAGCACACCTGTCAAGAGGCTCATAACAGCCTGTAACTCCAGCTCCGGGGTGATCTTTTGCCCTCTTCTGGTCTTCATGTGAACCTGCACTCACTAGAGATCACACTTCTACTGAAGATCATCATCTGCTCATTACCTTGCTGATGACTGAGATTTTAGCAGAGAAAAATGACAAGAATCAACAGATTAAACAAAACAAAACAACAAACCATCCAGGCTAACTGAGCAGCCTCAGTGTTTTCATCTAAGCAAGAGACTTGTCTAGCTGAACTTCCTGCACATCTCCCATCATCAAGCTCTTGCTGCCTTCAGACACTTTCCTGCTGGTTCCCGGAAGATCTTCCACAACAGAGACCACAGGTTTTCCAGCTCTCATCCATGCACCTCCAAGTTCTGGGAATACCTTGTTTCCTGAGTTAGTACAGCTTTCTTATGGTCACCTTCAGATTCTGTAGAAAAGCTTAATAGTGATGTCTGCACTGAAGTTCCAAATGTTCTTTTCCAGGAGATGCAGGGCCCAGGCAGTGACTCAGCTTGATGCCCATGTCACTGTCCCTGAAGAAGCCTCTCTGGAGCTGTGATGCAACTAAAGGAACAGCCTTCCCTGCAATATCACATCTCTTCTGGTATGGCCAGTACCCAAGGCACGGTCTGTAGCTTCTCAAGTACTTTTCAGGAGACTCAGTGGTTCGAGGCATGGAAGGCTTTAAGGTGAATTTAGAAAAACTCTTCCTTCTACCAGAGGAAAGACTTTGTGCATTGGAGGGACTCTGCTCTGTACTTTTCTCTGCTCTCAGTGACAGTGTCTCGGGCTACAGGGGAAGTTGGACACAAATACCCATGACAGTGAGGTTCTCAGACTCAAGGTCTCAACTTGTCTTTGAAGCATCTCTTTCTACTTGATGACAAATGAAGGAAAGTTGGAGAGCCCCAGGCACCTTTACACGGTTCCTCATTTCCTGATGAAAATAGCCACCATTAGCTTTGTTTCAGAAGATTTTTGCTTATTGTCATAATTATCTAAAGCTCGGTTGGTGGTATTGTAGAATACAGAGTCTGGGTTGGTACTCATGATCCTCACATCCCCAATATTTTGCCTCAGTGTTAAGTGTTTGCATGCCAGCATGAGGACCAGAACTTAATCTCCAGCCCCCACATAAAAAGTTGAATGTTGAGGCACAAACTTGTAATCCCGTGCTGGGGATATGTGGACATGCTGATCCCTGGGTCTTGCTGATCAGTTAGCCTGGCCAAATTGGTGAGCTCCAGGTTTCAGTGAGAGACCCTACCTGCAAAATGAAGGGAGGAATCCCCTGACAAATGACATTTGAGGATGACCTCTGGCCTATGCATGCATGTACACAGGTGCATACCCCTTGAAACAAACACCCCACACATGAACATAAATAAAACAAGGTTGATAGTACCTAAAGAAAGGCACCCAAGATTGTCCTCTGGTCTCTACATGTACACATACACAGGCACATGTGCCTGTACACCCCAACACACACTTGTACCCATTGACATATGAGCACAAGCACATACACACGTAAATATTTTACCTTATAAGACAAAGAGAATTCATCTGAAGATTGAAATATCAAGCTAATTTTCTTACATGCAACTCTGTTAATCTCTTAATTTTGATTTTCTTTAAAATAAAATGAGGGCTGGAGTTAACTCCATGGTTAAGACATTGGCTGAGGACCAGGGTTCGATTCCCAGCACCCACATGGCAGCTCACAACTCTTTGTAACTCTTGTTCCAGGGGATCTTATGCCCTCTTCTGGCCTCTATGGGGATTTCATGACATGGGTACACTCACATACACGCAGGCAATACACTCATATACTTAATTAATTAATTAAACAACATGAGCATGCAGTGGTGTTTGTAAACAGTTTACAGATATACCTCTGTCACTCAGGAAGTTTCATGCATCCCTTCCCAATCAACTCACCTTCTGGAGGCAAGAGGTTTTCCTGTTTCTATCACTGCAGTTTATGTTTAACTGTGGGAGATTTTCAAGTCCATGGGTTATTTGTAGTCTTACTTTTGTTTCTCATTCCTTTCACTCAGAAGGTTTTAAGACTAATGTGTTTGTATGTGCATCATCACCCATTACTGTTATTGCCGAACAGTATCCTAACGTAGACTACAACACATTTTTTGTCCATTCCACTGTGTCTTACCCTGGCCAGATATGGGATCTTTGAAGGATTAGATCTTTGACACAATTGTTAAGGGTTCAAAGTACAGGCTAACCTGGATTTTTATACCCTGTTCATTTAGGGATAGGATATGTCTCCAAAATACTTTAATCAAAACACATACCTTAAATACCTTCATTAAAAGAAATTTTATGTTTCGTTATGCTATTTAACATGCCGCTGCTTTTGCTAACCAGTCCCAATGCATGACGTTCCCTCTGATGTATACCGAAACTTCATGTATTGATATCAAGTTGTAGGTAACTGAATTTCAATTTCCTCTCATAGCCTTTAGTTAAAGTGTTAGCTAAAAACTCCTGGAGTTTGCTTCCTGACAAGCTTACCCACCTCTTTCAACTAATTAAACTAGCACATACTCAGTATCTCCTGATCTGTGTGGAAAATGATTGATCATTACCTGTACATACAATAAATAATTATACATGTGTATTATATGTAATCACACATGTATATTAGTTTTCATTGGTGATATATACATGATAAAAACTATTTTCAGAAATTGTTTCTGAAATCACTGAAGAACTATATCATCTAATTTTAGCCTTTTCTCATCAGCTATTCCAAACAAATTCATGATTTAGTGGTACTTTGTAGTAAACATTGAATCTTAAAATATCTAAATCTGGTTAGGAAGCTAATGAGGAATTTTTTATTCATTTGCTGTTTTATAAGGAATGCACAGTATCTCGCTTGAAAATTACACTCTTTCCAGCACATAAACAATGTTGTTAAGATAATCAGACCTTTAGGTCTTCTCCTAAGCATTTCAACAAGAATGGAGAATTTTCTTTGGGAGACCAATGCTTAACAACAAAAGTAGAAAAGGTAGAATAAGAAAATATAGAGGAATTTTATATCTACAGTTAAGACTTCAAACTATTTTGTGTTGTGTTTCATATGATAGATCTGTAAACGGACCACTGTGTTTCTGCTCTAGGGCTTTCAAAACACATTACCACAGGTTGGGCGGCTGAATGAACATTAAATTCTTCCCTTACAGTATGCTGGCTGGAAGTCCAAGATGTAGGTGTGAACATAGTCCACTTCTCCCCAGGCCTATCTCTGTGACTTGTGGACAGCTGCTTTCAGTGAGACCACACAGTCTTCCTCAGATGATGTGTAAGAATCCACATCAGTCATATTGAAATTGAGTTCACTACATAGCTTTGTGTACCTTATTTGCTTTTTAAAGACCTGTCTTCAGGTAATGTCATGTTCTGAGGTCTTTAGTGTTAAAGCTTCAACATATACATTTTGGGAGGGACACAATTCAGTCATTAGCAATGATTCAAGAAAATGACATGTGACTTGTGGTTTTTCTCTTGCAGCTTTCTAGTCCTTCCCTTTGTTCTGTGAGCTTGGTGTTTTTACTATAATAGGACATGGGGAATTTCTTTTCTTGTCCTGCTTACTTGGTGTTCTGTGTGCTTTCTCTCTCTCTCTCTCTCTCATATATATATATGTGTGTGTGTGTGTGTGTGTGTGTGTGTGTGTGTCTTTCTCTAATTTAGGAACATTTTCTTCTACAATCCAGTTGAAGATCTGATCTGGGCCACTGACCTGAGAGTCCTCTTCTATGTCTATCATTTATAGATTTGGTCTTGCTTTCCTGTCCTAGAGTTTCTGAGAAGTCCTTTTCTGTGTCTTATAAAATATTTCACATTCTTTGTGTGGTCCACTTCTGCTACTTCATTTCACATCCTGATGTTCTTCTACTTGATCCATTCTGTACCTTCCCTGCATTGTCTAATTGACTTACTGAGTTTTCAATTCCTCTTCATTTCAGCTTGAGCTTTTATCAGTACTTCTATGTCTTTACTAAAATCACTTTTCAAATCCTGAATTGTCTTTGC
>NW_008331828.1:570188-578068 GCF_000622305.1 Nannospalax galili
TCTTGAGCTTCACTCAGCAGTTTATTTCCATCATCTTTGAGTTTATTGAGGTGTTTTTTGTTATCTCCTTTAAAATCCTCGAATTCTTTGATCAAATTTATGATTGTTTTTTAACTTCTGTATCCTGGTTTTCCTCTGAGTAGTTCACAATTGAGAACATTTTTATAGAACGAGTGGGTGTGGCACAGACATACTGTATTGGATTTTCATTTTATTTGTGGTTTTTCAAAGTAATCTGGGCATATGAACTCTCAGTGTTGATTTTTGAAGTTGGAGGGATGGGGTGATTCCTGACTGGTCCAGTGGGGGACATGGGCAAACAGAGCTAGGCCTGGGAGTGTGCAGAGGAGGGTGGTTTGGATAGAATTCTGGCTACTTCAGCAAGCTAGTTCAGACTGCAAATTGAACAATCCAAGGTAGGCCTGGAAGTGTGGAGATGGTGGCATAAATGTTGTTGAAGCTATTTTAATACAGTGTTCTACAGATTTCTGGTGGGCAGATTCATAATCTGTCTGTCTGTCTCTCTCTCTCTCTCTCTCTCTCTCTCTCTCTCTCTTGCCAGAAAGAATCCTATGCTATATTCTCAGCATTATATGTGTTTTCTTTCAGACTTAGAGTTATGGTTCAACGGGACAATTGCCATTTATGTATGATTTTATTAAGTATGTGTATGTGTGTGTGCAACACTTAGCCCAGTTGGAATCACATGTCACTTTGATGATGAGTTTTCCCTAGCGTTCTTGTATTTCTATATGAGCTAGTGTTGTGGGTGTCCTGGGGCTCTCCGGGCAGGGGTAGAGTCGGCGTGGAGTCACAAGGGAGTCAGGTGAGAAGCAGGTAGTGCGGGCAGCTGCAGACTCGTTTATTGTGGATATGGGGCTCCCTTATATCCCCCCTCCTGGTGTCCCATTGGTCCATTGATAGGTCGTGTCTGTTCCTCATTGGCTCTCTGTATCTGGTCATTTTCATGACAGCCATCTCTATGTCTTTTGGCAGAACACAGGTTTGACTCAGCCGGATGTTTTTCGCACATTTGCACAGTGCAGGCAGCTGCAGACTCATTTATTGTGGATATGGGGCTCCCTTATATCCCCCCTCCTGGTGTCCCATTGGTCCATTGATAGGTCGTGTCTGTTCCTCATTGGCTCTCTGTATCTGGTCATTTTCATGACAGCCATCTCTATGTCTTTTGGCAGAACACAGGTTTGACTCAGCCGGATGTTTTTCGCACATTTGCAGCACGCATGCGCAGGTTGTTCAGGCCGCACTTCCTCCTACAAGCTAGAAACACACAACTACACATAATTCATAAAAATAAGCTTTAAAACAATTAAAATAGAAGGACCAGTGATGAGAATTAATGGCCTACTCTGGAGACTTGGCACTTAGTCCTCCATCTCACTATGAAATTTCCTCAGTTTTAGTTTCTGTCTTTTCTGCTTCGTGCATTCTTGTTTTCTCTCTGCCCATTTTCCATTTCCCTTTCTGTCTGAATCTTCACCCAAATCTCTAATTCCCCTCACCCCAATGTCTAATTTCCCTGTTGCCTGAGCTGATTCAGCTGACAAACATGCTGTTCTCCTCCTGCCCTCCTCCTTTCCCTCTGTGAGCAGAACAGACATTCTTCGGAGAAGACTGCAATGGTTCTGAAGGGTTAGTGGGTACAGAGGAGACTCCAGTCCTTGCACACAAGGGCAGCAGGACAAACCTCATCCTATCTATGATATGCTCTGGATTCTTGGTTCTCTAAGCTCTGTGTACCAGTACTGAAAAGTTTAATTCAACTGGATATTTGCTGAATATCTATAATTTTGTTACTTCTATATTGGTTAAAAGGTTTTATATTTCGGTGTTGCTTCGCATAATCTTGAATTTTTTTCTTTTTTTTTTCTGTTGTATTGATCCAACTTTCATTGTTCTCTTCCACAAATTACAAGGCTGAACATACGGATACAGGACTGTATTTCCGTTCTTATGAGAAGTAGCCTTAATTATATATGTGCATATACTGTTATATATAAATTATATATCCTCTTATATTTTGAGGAACGGATGTATGGAGACTTTTCCACAAAACGGTGCAAGGCAGCAGCAGGTGCCTTGATTGAAAGGTCCAGAATGTGTATAGATGTCAATGGGAAGTGGACATTTTAATCTGTATGTAGGATTCTATTACTTATAGTAATATATCTTCATAAATTTATCAGAATAATAAAACTAATGAAAAGTCACAAGGGTCACACCAAAGATCTTTCCATATTTTTTCACTTTTTATAATAAAAGAGGAAAATAAAAGATGTGTATTTTCTTATATTTTCCAAAATTATGATTTTCATTTTTGTGTGTGTGTGTACACACACACAAGAGTAACACAATATATTTGGAGTCTGAGGATAACTTTGAGGAACCCATTGTGGGATCCACGGAATTAACTGCTTGAGCAGTGAGGACTTTTACACACTGGGCCATCTCACTTTCCCATGCCCACTTTCTTGATAAGGTTTTGTCCAACAGACATGTGTCAATATTATTCTCTCTGGGTCCAGCAGCTCTCAGTTTAGTTTATGCTGTTCTCAGGGTCCTGTTCTTAGACTATATTTAAGATATGTGTATTTTTTACTTCTCTAGAGTGAAAACTATTGTCTCATTCTCTCTTTTATTATTATTTACAGTATGACTTCAATTTTTTATTCACTTTTAACTAAATTAGAGAAATTAAGACAGGTGTGGTAATTCATGCCTTTAATGCCAGCACTAGGCAGAGCCAGGTGAATCTCTGTGCGGTCCATGACAACCTGCTTTATGTAGAGATTTTCCAGCCCAGCTGTGGTTACAGACCCCATCTAAAAATACACACACAAAACCCAAAACAACCCAACAATAACAGGAAGAAATTAAATAAGTAGCACAAGAATTGCCAACTTACTTTAAACATTTAACTGCATGAAATATCATCTTCCAAATGCCTCACTTTTAACCCTCACTCCATCTAGACAGTCATGTCTTCTGCCCATCTGCATTTCCTTCATCAGTGAATGGAGCTGGCTTTGTATGACTTGCGGAGTTAGATGGACTGAAATTACCTTTGTTGGTGGTGTCAGTCCACTAGGGGGCACTGCAGGCTTCCCAGAAATGACTGGAGCTCTGGAAGATTGAAGAGCTGAGAGGAAGCTTGAGAAAGTCAGATCAGAAAGCAAGACAGGGTGCTGTTGGTGCAGACTTCACCCAGATCATCAGCTCTGTGTCATTATTTTAAAACCTCGGAAAGGTAAAGTCTATATTTCTTTTCACTGGATCTCATGTGTCTATAATCTGTTTTAATAATGATTAACCAAACAGAGGTAAGAAAACTGAACTTCAGAGGACACTGTCAGGATGGGAGCTTAAGAGAAAACATTTTCAGGACTTCCAAATATCTTAAATATTGTGACTAAAATCCCCAAATTCACAGATCTAGAAGTCATTCCAATGCCCTGACATACAGTGTGTGTGTGTGTGTGTGTGTGTGTGTGTACTTCTTTTTCTCTAAACTAGAAGCAACAAGATTAACTACTTGAGAAGCAAAAGTGGGAACACAAGACAGAAAAACAGAGGAATAGAGAGGGGATCACATTTAACTTGACCAGCCATGTGTACCTGATTAGAGTCAGCTGTGTTTGGCTAAACATTCCAGGGGAAAGGACTGGGGAAAAGAGGAGAGCTGGGAAATAAATCATGTTAGACATCATGCATACATATAATTTTCCTTTTAACCTACACAATTTTCTTGGAAACACTTTCTATGCAGAGGGTGAACTAATTTCAAGAAATCTCTTTTCCTCTTTAGAACACACTACATACTAACTTTTCAAATTGTCTTCCAAATTATGCAATTTAGCAAACAGGGTTCATCTTCTTTGGTCTCTTCAAGTCTCTCTGTAACCCAGTGTTATCACTGGATTTTATAGTAAGTATGATGCATTCTGCTTCCTCAGTTTTTTCACACAAAGTCCTCTATCTAATATGAACTGTTAAAAAAGCCTTGGGAGGAAAAAGAATAACTCTTATACCCTAGAAATATGGTCCCCCACCTCCCTGTACAGTTGTCATCCACAGTCCTGTAGCAATGACTGTGCCATTTCACCTGGCCACGGTGGGTGGAGTTTCCTGTGTAGACAAATGACAGAGCTCAGTGATTGAGTGGGAGTGTTGTCTATAAGCAGATGTCTTTCTGGGCCAAAAATTTGACAATGTCCAGACCTGTAGGGACGCCACCTCAGCAATTGGACAGGAACCATGGAGAGATTTGGAACTGTGCTGGGGCTTCTGTGGGTGCAGTTGCTGTGAGTTGTGGTACCCCAGATGGGGTTAGGGGGCTCAGACCTGCCAGTGGGAGAAAGCAGGAAAGCCAACACAAAGCTTCTTTGAGGTCCTTCATCCTAGTGGGTTTCTTCTTAGATACTTTACAGATGGTGGAAACTTCTTGGTGATTGCGTTTTGCTTTCCTTTGTCCAAACAGGGGTGAGAGGGATGCAGATGGAGCAGCGTCCTTCAGTCTTGAGTCTCCAGGAGGGAGCTGACTCGACTCTGAGATGCAGTTTTTCTACCATTACGACCAGTGTGCAGTGGTTCCAACAGAATCCTAGGGGCAGCCTCATCAGTCTGTTCTCCATGACTCCAAGGACAAAGGAGAATGGGAGGTTAAAGTCAACATTTGATTCTAAGGAACTCTATACCACCCTGCACATCAGAGACACCCAACTAACTGGTAGACTCAGACACCTACCTATGTGTGGTGCAGGCACAGTGCTCCCAGCCAGCCTGCAGCCTGGCTGCAAACCTCAGCTGGGCATACAGCTGAGCCCCCACCATGGGGAGAAGCCGCAGCAACGTTTGGACTGCTGTGAGTTTCCTGATTTAAGCTGTATCACTTTCATCTCTGCTAACATTAGACACTCGTGGACTTTCTTTCACCTAGTTTACCTTTTTCCTTTCTGGAATACATTTGTGAGGAAAATGTTCCTGGGACCATTAGAATAATTGAAAAAAGAAAAAAAGTAGCAGGGTCCTAAATACTGTTAAAATACATTCCCTGGAAATACACATAAATTATTGGGATGAAAAAATGCTTGAAAAATATCAGAGTCTACAAACAGAAAAGAGAGAGTTCAGTATTCTAGTGAAGTACAGATGATGTGATTTTCCTGGGGAGAAGAGGCAGAGAGCACGTGTGATAAAATTGCATGTGCACCCAGGGCACATGGGGCAGGTTTACATTCAGATTCTCTCTCCTGGAATTCAGAACAAATATCATAAAAACACTTCATGTCCTTGAGCATCCAGCACTGTTAGTTTTTACAGACATATTCCAAATACTGACAAAACTTCATTTCCCATGCTAATACACTCAAGATTACATAGGGAAAGTTACCTGCCTCAGCTGAAATGCTGATTACCTAGCAATGCTGGGGTGAGATTTCCACACAGAAAGTCCCATACCATATCTTGAACACTGTGCTGCTCAGTGTAATATATTCCAGAATTCAAGGTTACCTGTTCATAAGCTTGTAAAATATGTCTATTTACATCATTGGCAAAAATATTAATTTTAACCCATTTCTGCTTAGATAGCTCCTTTTGAGGAAGAGGTTATTGAATTTTTCCTTTAATTGATGCTGATATAAAATATGGAGGCGAGACTGAGACCCTGAGCCTCAAGATGAAGAAAACTGGGCAGCCCCAGTAAAGCTGGTGCCAGGGCCAGTTTCCTGGGCCTGTGACCTGTGCAGCTTCATGGCGCCTGACCCTAAGGAGGGTCTAGTTACATGTTCTGCTACTGTTGTCTCCAATTCTTAATAACGTTGTGCTTGCCTTGTTTTGCAAGTGGCAGGCAATAAGAGGTTTGCGCAGAGAGACACACAAGGCTTCACAGTGAAGCAGATGCAGTGCAGGTCCCAGGACACAATAGTGGCCCATGAGCTCAGCATCTGGCTGTCCCCGTCCAAGGGCTGTGCATGGAAGGCTTTTGGGAGCTCCGTAGAGCCCCAAAGTGAGTGGTCATAGCTGTTAGTAGAGGATTACACCATGAGAGCACACACTGGGCAAACAGCATTATGGAGACAGAGTAGAGTTCTTGAAAAGTTTAGAATCTTGGAACTAATATTTTATTGACAAGTGACTTAAGTTTTACAATGAAAATAAAATAGAAAGATAGGTTGGTGGGCAGATTCTATGAACCAATTATTAGAAGAATATAATTTTATTACTTTTCCTATACTTGTCCATAGAGTAAAAACATATATAAACATGAATTCTAAACTTTATGTAAATCGTGAAGCCGCTTTCAGTTTATCAGCTCTCCAAGAATTAAAAGAATGTGTGAGGAAACATTAAAAGGCTGATGAATAAAATTAAGTTAAAATTCTGACTGATATGAAACTGACTTGTATAAAGTATTAAATTTTCTTTAAAAAATTGTTCCACTAAAAAGCTCCTTCTAGCGTGGGCACTAACCTACCTTTTCTCTTGGTACCTCAGACTTCTGGATTACCCTCTTGGCCCAGACTCCCCATTGCTTCCTGGTCCTTTGCACCCAGGCCAACCCAATTCTTCAGTCTAGTCCCCTGAAGCCCTCACAGCCTGCCCCTCCCCTGCCTTACCTTTGCACACCTGAGACTACCCTTCATCCCCTGCTCTCCCACACCCAACCTGCCTGGGATTCCTGAGGCCAGCTTCCTTCCCTGGTATGTTTGACCTTGCCTCCACACCCCCTTTCTCCTTCTAGCATGGGCACTGGCCCACCTCTTCTCTTGGCACCCCAGACCTCTGGACTAACTTCTTGGCCCAGGCTCCCCACTGCTTCCTGATCCTTTGTACCCAAACCAAACCAATTCTTCAGGAGTCTCCTGGAGCCTCCAAATCCTGTCCCCTCCCACCTCACCTTTGCACACCTGAGACCAGCCTCCATCCCTGGCTATCCTACCCCCAACTTGCTGGGGATTTCTGAGGCCAGCTTCCTTCCTGGTAAGTTTGAGCTCACTCACTGTTCCTAGACTCCTGCAACCTGATTCAACCTCCCAGCTCTCACATTCTGTTTCTCCTTCTAGCATGGACACTGGCTCACTTCTCTTGGCACCCTAGACCTCTGGACTACCCACTTGGCCCAGATTCCCCACTGCTTCCTGGTCCTTTGCACTCAGACCAACCCCATTCTTCAGTCTAGTTCGATAGAACCCTGACAGCCTGCCTCAACCCCCAACTTACCTTTGCATACCCGAGACAAGCCTTCATCCTTGACTGTCCCTACCATCAACCTGCCTGGGATTCCTGAGACCAGCCTCCTTCCCTACTTGCCCTGGATTCCTGAGACCAGCCTCATTCTCTGACTGCCTGTGAGTCCTGAATCCTGTCTCTACTTAGCAAGCCTCCCAAAGTGTATTGTGCCCTCTGACTAGAGGGATTCAGACCTTAGGAGAAAGCCTGAGAGCATCTGATCTTCACATGACTTGGGCCTCGGTGGGAACTCCTGAGCAGCAGGACTAAAGCCATTCGGCCCCTCCAATATAAAATCAAAAGAGAGAACCTGAAGCCTAGACCAAGCAGCATTTCATACCCAAAAAGTAAACAACAAAGGCACATAAAGTATGCAAACAAAAACAGACCTAAATTCAACAAAGGAAGGCTTGAGTCTCAAACAAGAATCAGAAACTACAAAAGAAATCCACATGTCAAAGTCACAGTGAAAAAACAATAACATGAAAAACCCAAATAATATATCCCTACAAAGTACCAACAGTCCTGTAGAGGAGTACAATGAGAACCCCCCCTAGACATAATTTATGACATGTAATTCAAAGGAACAATTATAAATATGATAAAAGAATTCAGTGAATTTAAAGAAC
>NW_008331828.1:578172-581628 GCF_000622305.1 Nannospalax galili
GGGATTTGAAACACTCAAGCCAATTAGAAATGACATCCTCACCAATAGGATGAATGAAATGGAAAACAGAGTACCAAGACTGGAAGATAAAGTTGACGAATTGGACCCCTCAAGCAGAGATTATGAAAAATTTAAGAAAACACAGGAATGGAATATGCAGGAATTGTGTGACACAATAAAAAGACCAAATTTATGCATCATAGACATAGAGGATGGAGAAGAATATCAGGAAAATAGTATGGACCAGATCGTCAACATAATTGTAGAAGAAAATTTCCAAAAATTAAAAAAAAGACATGCCCATACAAATACAAGAAGCACATAGAACACCAAATAGACAGAACCAGAAAACAAACTCCCCATGGCATATTATAGTAAAAACATTAAACGTACAGAGCAAAGAGAGAATACTGAAAGCCGCAAAAGAAAAACAAGTCACATATAAAGGAAAGCCCATCAGAATTACAGCTGACTTTTCAGTGCAAACTATGAAAGCCAGTAGAGCCTGGACCAAAGTATTCCCAGTTCTAAATGACCACAGATGCCAACCCAGATTACTTTACCCAGCCAAAATGTCTATTATAGTTGAAGGGGAAAGAAAAATCTTCAATGACATAAACAGGCTGAAAGAATTCATGACTACAAAACCAGCCCTTCAGAGAATTCTTGAAGCAATACAGAGAGCTGAAGAAAGGCATGACTATACCCAAGGGGTTATGGAAAGAAACTCAATGAAGGCATAACTGTGGAAACACACAGTTAGACCAAGAATGCAAACAGAAATCAAAATGACAGGAATCAACACACATCTTTCAATAACTTTAAATATCAATGGGCTGAACTCCCCAATCAAAAGACACAGGCTAGCTGAATGGATTAAGAAACAAAACCCATCCTTTTGTTGTCTTCAAGAAACCCATCTCACTTTCTTTTTGTCTTTTTGTGACAGGGTCTCCTTGTAGTCCCAGCTGTCCTAGAACTCACCATGTAGACCAGGCTGGCCTCAAACTCACAAAAATCCACCTGCCTCTGCCTCCCAAGTGCTGGGATTAAAAGCATGCACAACCACGCCAGGCTGAAACCCATCTCACTTTTAAGGAGGCACTACCTTAAGGTGAAAGAATGGAAACAAATATTCCAATCAAATGGTACTAAGGAAAAAGCAGGAGCTACAATTCTAATACCTGACAAAATAGACTTCAAACTAAAACTAATCAGAAGCAATAAATAAGGCCACTTCATTCTGATAAAGGAACAATTGACCAAGAATATATTACAGTCATGAAGATATATGTACCAAACTCTGGTGCACCCAACTTCATAAAATCAACACTACAGGATTTTAAGACCTAGATGAACCCCAATTCATTAATAATAGGGGACTCCAATACCGCATTGTCTCCATTAGACAGGTCAACAGGACAGAAATAACAGAGAGACATCTGAATTAAATAATACCATACATCAAATGGACCTAACATAGCTACCAAATGTTCTACCCAAGGACCAAAGAATATACTTTCTTTTCAGCACCCCCCATGGAACTTTCTCCAAAATTGACCACATTCTGGGGCACAAAACAAGTCTCACCAAATACAAAAATATTGAAATATTCTGCACATACTATCAGACCACAATGCAATAAAGCTTAAAATCAACACCAGAAGAAACCTTAGTAACTATATGAAGACATGGAGATTAAACAATACACACCTGAATGATGACTGGGCCAAAGGATAAATTAAGAAAGAAAAGTATTCCTGTAACTAAATGAAAAGGACAATGCAAGGCAACAAAATCTCTGGTACACACTGAAAGCAGTCCTTAGAGGGAAGTTTATAGCTTTAAGTGCCTACATTAAAAATCAGAAAGACAACAAATAAATGACTTAACATTGCAACTCAAGACACTTAAAAGCAACAATGGATGAGACCCAAACCCACCAGACAAGAAGAAATAACAAAAATCAGAGCAGAAATTAATGAAATAGAAACAAAGAAAACAATACAAAGAATCAACAAATCAAGAGCTGGCTCTTTGAAAAGATAAAAAGATTGACAGACCCTTAGCCCAGTTAACCAAAAGAAAGAAAGAGCACCTCCAAATCAACAAAATCAGAGATGAAAGGGGAAACATCAAAACAGACACCAAAAAGGCCCAGAACATTATAAGAGAATACTTAAAAAACATATACGCTACTAAATTTGAAAACCTGAAAGAAATGGATACATATCTAAAATCATGGGAATCACCAACACTAAACCAAGAAGAGATCAACAGCTTAAAAAGACCCATAACACATAAGGAAATTGCAACAGTAATACAAAACCTCACAAATAAAAAAAAGCCCAGGACCAGATGGATTTACAGCAGAATTCTACCGGGCATTTAACAAAGAACAAATAAGAAGAATTTGTTAAATAAATTCTTCTTAATTTATTCATAAAGAATCAGAGGGAATACTTCCAAATTCCTTCTATGAAGCCAGCATCACGCTAATACCAAAACCAGGTAAAGATACAACCAAAAAAGAAGGCTGTAGATGCATATCCTTCATGAACATAGACGCAGAAATTCTCAAGACAATACTTTCAAACCGCATACAGACACACATCAGAAAGATCATCCACATGATCAAGCCAGCTTTATTCCAGAGATGCAGGTATGGTTCAATATATGTAGGTCAATAAGCATCATAAATCATATAAATGGACTCAAAGACAAGACGCACATGGTCATCTCAATAGATGCAGAGAAAGTCTTTGACAAAATTCAACATGCATTTATGTTCAAAGTCCTAGAGAGAATTGGACTGGAGGGAACATACCTCAACATAATTAAAGCTACATACAACAAACCCTCAGCCAACATCATTCTAAATGGAGAAAATCTAGAAGCATTCCCGTTAAAATCGGGAACCAGACAAGGATGTCCACTATCTCCATTTCCTTTTAACATAGCACTTAAAACTCTTGCAAGAGCATTAAAACAAGAGAAGGAAATTAAAGGAGTAATAATTGGAAGAGGTCAAATTATCCCCTTTTGCAGATGATATGACAATATATCTAAGAGATGCCCAAAATTCCACCAGAAAACTCCTAGAAATGACTAACACTTTCAGTAAAGTGGCAGGTTACAAAATTAATCTACAAAAGTCTGTAGCTTTCTATATACCAATAACAAGCAATCAAAGAAAGAGTACGGGAGACATTTCTATCACAATAGCCTCAAAAAATATAAAATAGCTTGGAATAAACCTGACCAAAGACACCAAAGATCTCTACAACAAAATTTTAAATCTTGATAGAAAAGGATTGAGGAAGACCCCAGGAGATGGAAGGACCCCTATGCTCATGGAGTGGAAGAATTAATATTACGAAAATGACCATCTTACCAAAAGTCATTTATAGATTCAATGCAATGCCAATCAAAATCCCCATGACATTTTTTCGTAGA
>NW_008331828.1:581759-582375 GCF_000622305.1 Nannospalax galili
CATAAAAACAATATGGTTTTGTCACAAAAATAGTCCTGTAGATCAATGGAACAAAATTGATGACCCCGATATGAGTACATGCAATTTCAGCCACCTGATATTTGACAGAGGAGCTGAGAACATTCACTGGAGGAAAGAAAGCATGTTCAGCAAATGGTGCTGGCAAAACTGGATCTCCACTTGTAGAAGAATGAAACTAAACCCCTATCTTTCACCTTACACAAAAGTCAACTCCAAATGGATCAAAGACCTCAATGTGAAGCCTGAAACTCTGAAACTTTTAGAAGAAAACATTGGCAATAACCTACAAGATATAGGTGTAGGAAAGGACTTTCTAAACCAGACATCTTTTGCTCAGGAATTAAGGTCTAGAATCAACAAATGGAACCTCACTAAACTAAAAAGGTTTGGTACATCAAAAGAAGCAACCAAGGAACTGAAGAGAAAACCCACAGAGTGGGAGAAAATCTTCACCAATGACACATCTGACAGATGTTTAATATCCAGAATATATAAAGAATTCAAAAAACAAAGAAGCAGGAAAGCAAATGACCTAATTAAAAGATGGGCTAAAGCCAGGCGTGGTAGCACACGCCTTTAATCCCAGCACTCAGGA
>NW_008331828.1:582641-634574 GCF_000622305.1 Nannospalax galili
CTGCCGTTCTTTTCACAATAGCTAAAAAATGGAAGCAACCTCAGTGTCCCTCAGTTGAGAAGTGGATAATGAAAATGTGGTACATTTACACGATGGAGTTCTATTCAGCAATAAAGAAAGGTGAAATCATGAAATTTACAGGTAAATGGATGGTACTAGAAACTGTTATACTAAGTAACAGACTCAAAAAACAAACGACATATGTTCTCGTTTATATGTGGATCCTAGCACAAGTCCTTATATGTGAGTATTGTAGCCTGATGTAACTGCAAGAACCAGGGTAATGAAAAGGAACCAGGGAGGTAAAGGGAAATAAGGAACCTGAGAGAGGAGAAGAGTAGGAAACAGGTGTTACTAAGGGAGAAGTGGATTTTTAAAATGGAGTTATTTAAATGGGAGGGGGAGGAGGGTTATACAAAGAACCTTGGGGATAAAAGGAAAGAAAGTGTTCAAGAGAGGTGGGACATAGTTGATGGATATTATCAAGGGAGAAATGGGAAAAATGGGAGCACTTTAAATGGGGAAACTATGGCAGAAGGTGGCAGAAGGGCTAGATAATGGAGAGAGAGAGAGACAGAGACAGAGACAGAGAGAGACAGAGAGAGGAGGTAAATAATGCCTACCTAGTTTTGAAAAACCAAAAGGAACCATATTAGTCCAACAACCTACTGACAAATTATACATAATCTCTACATGAGTCCATATGCATAGCTAAAGGCTACATAATAAGAAAAAGTGCCAGACAGATGATACCTTCCTTTTAGTTATTGGCCAGGGTGGTCCAAGAGACTCCCAAAATTACTCAGACTACTGCCACAGCCCTTGATGGCTTCCCAGAACTTGAAGGTAAGACCCCACTGACGAAGACAGTACATACTTCAGACACAGGATTTGTAGCAAGAGAGCTGCAACTGACCTGCAACCACTCCTCCGAAGGCTAGCTCCCATAGCTTTGAAGAGCACTATGAAGTTGCCAAGGGAAAACATCAATGGATGATCCAATACCAGCTTCAAGAACAAATAACCGCATCAATGTCCAGCACAGCATACATCATTGGTGCAGTAGTGGCACTCTTATCTTGAGGGCAATCAACAGTTACTTTATTTGCTAAACTTCCACTCAAAGGGAGGAAACTCAAGTATGGTACTGTAAACATAACCTAATACACATGGCTGGAGTGGTCATAGAACTTAGAGAAAACCTGAAGTCTGTCACATCGTTAGACTAATGTGATTTCCTACTATGTGAAAAATATGTATACTTATATTTACAAATATCCCACTCACCACTCATCAAAGAAGCTCATTTTGCATCAGTCAGAGACTGTTACCAAGTACCACAACTGGTCACGCAGACATTGTCTACGAATTGCCTAGTCCTAAGTGACACATCTACAATGCAACCTCGACACATAAGGCTCATGGAACATAGAACATGGATAATGAAGAAGACACTAATGGATCTCTCAGTTCTCAGTAATGAAGCTCCCTCATGCAGCAGAGGGCCGGGAACACAAAAGGTCACAAATAGCCAAAGTGTAGAAATCAACAGTCTGATGAATGCTGGTCCTTGGACAGGATCTCTTTATTAAACTGCTCCCACCCAGGGCTCAGGGACCATCATGGAACAGGGACAGAAAGATTGTAAGCGCCAGGGAAGTGGTGCATGGCCATATGGAAACAGTCCTACAAGCTCCTGGGAATCTGCTCATATGATTCTATGGCAATGGTGTCAGCATACACAAGTCCTATGCAAACTCAGGCAGGTGATAACCCAGCATAGAACTGGGAAAATGAACAGCAGTGCTCAATCTTATCTGAAGAATGTTGGCAACTGATTACTGTTAGATGATGAAGAGCTGATCTTCCTTAAACAAGGGACTCTAGATAGGATGACCATATTTAGTGGAAGGACTTGAAGTGGGAAAAAGCTGGGAACACTGACAACCCAATGGGCCTCAACAGGGATGACTGAGTATATGGGCTCCAGTGAGGGGGCGCTTTGGGAGGAAAAAAAAAATGTTCCCCTAAAAACATCATTCCCAGATCATAAAAACTGTTTCAATATTTTATCAAAAAGTTTATACTAACATGTAATAGAATATTCTGATCTCCAGAATTATTGGAGTTATTTCTCAGAATCAGAAATTGACAAAAATTGCCATCTTGTTTTTACAGAACATCCAGAAACATAGTGTTATTCTGCTCAAAATCAAGTTGTTAAAAGAATTAACTCAAAATCTGATGCATCAAATCATAGAAAGACAAAACAAAAAAGCTTACAAGTAAATCAAGATACCACTTTTACAGTCTTAATATTGTATATAAATTTATTACAATATTTTTTCAGTAAGTCATTCTGCTACTTATATAAGCATAAAATGCTGTTGTAATCTACAATTTATTAATATTTTGTGTGTATGGGTGTATTGCATGCATGTATGTAAGTGCACCCATGTCCTGCAGTGCTCACAGACATCAGAAGGCATCAGAAGGCATCAGATCTGCTGGGAACTGGAGTAATGGACAGTTGTTAGCTGCCATATTGGTGCTGAGAATGGAACAAGGACACTCTACAAGAGCACCCAGTGCTTTAAACTGCTGAGTCATCTCTGTAGTCCCTGCCGTATTCTATAATAAAGTATTTACAAGGGAAGTTTTATATTATATTAATCAATGTTTTTTTCTACATTTTCAGAGGGACAATAAAATTTCTTTCATAAGGGGTTCCACAAATTTTATAGCTAAGACTGTTCAAAATTTGGACCTCCAAGTTATGCTTGGAAATAAGATACTTAAATTCACAAAGGAATCAGAATGAGATTATCAATGTAGATTTTAATATTAGTAAATTATCTGCCATTTTCATATTCTCCAAACTGAAGGATTTGTGGTGTGTGTGTGTGTGTGTGTGTGTGTGTGTGTGTGTGTGTGTGTGTGTTTGTGTGTGTGACAGGGTCTCCCTGTAGCCCCAGCAAGAAACAACACTGTTTATCCATGTCTTGGCTTACCACCATATCACCTAATGTAGCGATGATTTTCATATTTAGTCAAGCCCTATTTCATTCGACTATGGATTTAGTCTCTCCTTGATTCAACATCAAGCTATTCATGTTAGAGGAGGGATGGAAAACCAGAAGGGAGCATACCTTCTACCTCTGAAGTTACCCAGTCCAAGTTAAGAAAACGAGAGATGTGGCAGATTGCATGGGGATGTAAAAGTGGTCTTGGGTTCATTGATGTGAGACAATTTCTCCCCAGGCCCACACCACTCCATGTGCCACACAACTCACTGTTAATATTTTCTATGTTCAGTAGTGCAAAAGAATTTCAAAGCTAGAAGAATTAATCGATGTCCTCTAGTCCAATTTCATGTTACATTGCAGAAACTGTATGTTAGATGCCAATATTAAACAATTATCTAGTAAATGAGCATGAGTACAAAGATATTGGGTTCCAAATTTCCTCCTTAGCATTCTGTCCACACCTCCTTCCTATGGGAACGTAATGCCTCAATGAAACCCAGCCATTTCAGCCCTGCAGTTTGGGTCTAGGAAGATGTGGTCCAGTCAGTTTGATGGCCACAATAGAGAACTCTAATCTGTGTAAAGTTGGGGCACTTTAAGCAAGAAAAAAAACCTAGGCTGAACCACTGTTACTCCACTAGAAACTAGTGTCATCCAATCACTGGATACTGTGGGAGAGAATCAAAGAGATGGTAGTGACCTCAACATCCAGGTGACTTCTAAGAACTTTCCTAAAAGTAGCTATGTGCATGTGTTAGTCCATGCAGACATCCATGAAGGTCAGATACAAGCAGAATCAGTATTGCACTCATACTGTCACCAGAGGTGGCCATTGAAAGAGAGAGTAAGGAGAACAAGGTCCTCCCGCACCTGACAGTGATGGAAAGCCTTTTCCTGGGTGCCACCGCTGAAAAGGACTAATGCTGACAGAAGCACCTGTCTCCAAGAACAAGGAGACTTACCCAGAGAATGATACCATTTGGGAATGGGTGAGTAAATACAACTTGATGGGGAGAAACGTTATACATGTACATATATATGTTATATATAGAAACATCTTGTATGTATAACATATATATTTATGTAAAGTTGAAGTTTATTATAATAACTGTTCTTAAATATTTATGGGTATAGGATGTGAATGAGTACTTCCATTGGTTCTCTATAACTTCAAAGGTCTTGTGAGCAAAAATCTCAGAAACAGGCCTCTTCTTCTAGAAATGAGACCATAGTTTTTTCATAATTCATTTATCATGATCAGGTCTTTAAGATCAGTTTGTTTGTACTCTCTCTCTCTGAAAAAACACTATAGTGGAATTTAGGGGAAAAGTCAGAAATAAGACACCAGAATTCACGCCAGGATGGTTGGTTTACAGTTTAGAGGACAGCCACGAACATGTACCTTAGTCTTTGCATTGAAGGATATTTTATCTATATTCGTCACAAAAGTAAAACACATAATAATGCTACAGCCTGGGGAGATGGCTCTGGATGAGAGTGCTTGCAGCACAAGAAGGGGGAGTTGCATTCAAATCCCAGAATGCACATGAAAGCTCTTTGTAACAGTGCATGTAACCCCAACAGTGTGGTGGGTTGGAGAAAGGACCATCTCTGGTCATGGATGGTTGCCAGCCTAGTTCCAGGTTCAGTGAGAGACCATGCCTCAAAGGAAAAATGCAGAGTGCGATGTGGTTGTTTTCCCCACCTGTGGCCTCATGATTTTCTCTTAGAACCTTGCAGAATTCAAGTGACCTACCAGTAGGGAAAATTATTTCCTTTGAAAGTATCTTTAAAATCCTTAAATATACATATATTTATCTGTATGTATACATATGGTTATGTATATATTTATGTATCTATACATTTTACTGATTGAGAAATTCATACAAAGAATTTTGAAAATATTCAGATTCCACGATCTCAACCTCCACCTCATTAATCCCTAACTTCGTGTACTTTTATTAATTAAGGCCTATGAAGTCTATTTTTGGCTCCAATATTCCTGAGTATGAATCCATTTCCAGGAGTGTGGTTAAACTACCCAGCATCACAGTCTTAAAGAAAATTGACTCTCCCTATCCCAAAAGCTATGAATTGCCAACACTTCCTTAGGTAAGGTTGAGGATTCTTTCCCACCTCCCTTCCTCATACTGATATTGTGCCTGGCTTGAGCTCACATAGGTCTTGTGAAGGTCTCACAATTGCTGTGAGTTCATTGTGCAACAGCCCTAACATTTCTTCCATGTAGTCACCCACCACCTCTAGCATCTTTTATTCGTGTTTAAAATTAGTATACAAAGTGCTACATTTTATTTTGTTACTTTCAAGTTCTGTTTTGTTGTTCATCTCCTCCATCCCCCTCCACTGTCCTCTTAGCTCCTTCCTTGGTGGTCTCCTTCCTCTTATAGCCCCACATTGTCCTTTCTCATCACATAAATTCTCTCACCATGTTCTTCTGCCCTGGCCCTTAAGGGTTCTTTCCCCTTTCATGGTTCCCTTTCTAGTTTTGTGGCCTATATCTACAAAAATACACACATCTATACACACATATAAGAATTAAAATCTGAGATCTTCCTTTGGAGATAATATACAGTATTTTTCTTTATGACTCTAGGTTAGTTTGTTTATTATAACATGACCTGTTCTGCTTATTTCCCTTGTAAATGTCATGATTTCTTTTTTTTTTTTTTTTTTTTTTTTTTTTTTTTTTTTTTTGAGAAAGGGTCTCCCTGTAGCCCCAGCTGTCCTGGAACTCACTATGTAGACCAGGCTGGCCTCGAATTCACAAAGATCCACCTGCTTCTGCCTCCCAAGTGCTGGGATTAAAGGCATGGACCACCACGCCCAGCTATGATTTCATTTTCATATCACTCTTGTGTTTTCCCACCAAGACACTTAATGCTTCCATGTTTAGTGCTACATCATTCGAAATATCTAGGAAATACATGTCCAGCCAATGAGTGAACAATGACAATTGCGTGATATACACAATGGAACTTCAGCTATAAAGGAAAATATTTCTTAAAGATGTCATAGTTATCATGTTATAGACGCAACTATGGGTTCAACTGTCTCCAAAGCTGAATTATTTAAAACTCAAGAACATATTCCGTTGGTCACTCTATTGGGATGTGGTCATACTGTTTACCACAGCCATATTTACTGAAGGAGGGTCTTGCAGCTTCGTTGTTGGTATAGTCCACTCTCCTGCAATGGGCAGTTCGTAGCAAGACCAGACCTGGAGGATGAAAGTCTGAGATTCCGGATACTGTTGTAGTTTCCAAGATCATTGATATATATGCCATGACCAATGTGTTGTGTTTCAGACACTTGGTAGTCTCACATTGCTTACTCTGATTTTTAGTTCACATTTTATATTTAAGAACACTTTATTTTCTGCAACAATCAAATCTTTAGTGTGCATGTGGCTGAAAAAGAAGAAATTTTCCTTTCTCAGTGACTCTTGGTGCTGCTTTGGTTTCTACATGCAAACTCAGCACACTGTTGTGTAAACATCCACCTCTTTCAAGTTAATTAGTAATGACTCCATAGTGTGTAAAAACACCAACCTATATATGCTTAGCCTGCACTTACTCTCTGACCTAGACCTACTTTATTTACTATTATTCCCTATCACTACTTATCCCTACTTTTTTTTTCATTTTTTTTTTCATTCTTTTTGAGACAGGGTCTCCCTGTAGCCCCAGCTGTCTTGGAAATCACTACGTGGACCAGGCTGGCCTTGAACTCACAGAGATCCGCCTGCCTCTGCCTCCCGAGTGCTGGGATTAAAGGCATGTGCTACCATGCCCAGCTCCCTATCACTATTTTATGTGTTGAGTCTCTCATAAGCTTATAGAACATTTAACCAGAGGCCTCACTAGTCAAGGAAGCTACCACAAGGTGGCAGGAGACCTCAGTGCAGAGACTGTGTAGGCTTAGGGCAGAAGTGAGCTCTTTTCCTATTGGCCGGGTTCGGCTAAAGAGCTAGGCAGGTGCTGAGAAAGAAGCAGGACTGGGGGCAGAAGCAGCTACCTGGCTAGTCATCACATTCTACCAGAGTTTCATTGGGAAGAGCAATGAGGGCTTGTGATCCCACTGTTCTCATGTTTCTGTGGCTGCAGCTGGACTGTGAGTGAATGTTCTGGAGCAACAGAATAATAAGTGGGCACTCCTGAGGCATCAGGGAGAACGCTACTATTCAGGTTTCCTCTAATTACTATAGAAAATGAAATTTGGGGGGAGTTAATGACATGAGAGTCTTTTTCTTCTCACATAGGGGTGAGCCGAGGAGAGAAGGTGGAGCAGCGTCCTTCTGCCCTGAGTGTCCAGGAGGGAGACAGCAGTGAGGTCAACTGTACTTGTTCAGACAGTACCTCAGACTACTTCCCTTGGTATAAGCAACAACCTGGAAAGGGGCCCCAGCTCATCACTGACATTCATTCAAATTTGGAAAGAAAACAGAACCAAAGACTCTGTCTTACTGGATAAGAAAGCCAAAAACTTCTCCCTGCACATTGCAGCCACCCAGACTGGAGACTCAGCCCTCTACTTCTGTGCAGCAAGTGCACACCACTCCCCAGACACCTGCAGCCTGTCCTCAAACCTGACACTGGGGCTGGAGCCCCACTCCACATCTTTGTCACAGATCTTCCAGTGGAGCATTTGCCAGATGTTTGTTTCCAAGTGAAACTATCGTATAGAGACTAAAAGCACACCAAAAAGTAAGTTGCAAGACACTCAAAACAATTTAGAATATTTTGTTAAATTGTTGTTGAATATATTACTTTTCAATTTATTTCTTGTAACTATTTAAGATACAAAGCATGATATTTTGATGTACATCAGCAAAAAGAACAATAAATTAGACAAAGAGATGCACTGGCCAGAGTTTGGGAAAGGCTAGTAAAGCCTCCATCACCTGTGCAGCACACCAAATTCAGGAACATCCATGTGTTTTGCAATTCTAGAACTGCTGCAGACAGAGACTTAAAGGAATCAGTGGCCTTTGTCTTGACACATACTTAAGTGTGGCTTTAGGATTTCTAGGCAGACTTCTCAGTTAAATAAGCCAGGAAGATCAGTATTATACTCCTTATTATGCACAAACTTTTCACTCATTTGTTACTTTTTTGATATCAAAACATTCATGGCAAATATGGAAAATAGATGAAACATAGGAATGTGAAACCTTTTACTCTGTACCCAGGCAACTGTTTGTCAATGATGGATCAAAATATACAAAGAAGTAGATTTATAAGATCGACAAATTTGAGAATATAATGTGCAATATAGGGATTACAGTAAAAATAACTGTATTGCAATAATGATTTTTGAGAAGTACATTTTACCTGTTCTTGTTAAACACTAAAGTTACTATGGAAGAGAGTAAATGTGTTATTTGCTTCAAGCAATAATCATTTTTCTAACCATATGATTCATATAACTTCCTGTTGCAAACCTCAGCTGTATATAAAAATTATTTTTAAAGAAATATATATTTATCCAAATATCTTTGTCTTTCATTTACCTTTAATGATTATTTAAAGATATTCCTGGAGATATGATTTTTATTTAGTTGCATTTGGGAAATTTTCATGCTTTAGCCATCCTCTTCACAGACACCAATGGATGATAGAAGGAATTTGGATTAATTAAACTATGAATAGTCTGTCACAATTATCCCTGCTGATACTGTTTCATTTTTAAAGTTGAATCTTTTATTATAGGTTATTTATTTTCCTGAGAATTTCATACATGAATATGGCATTTACATTGTTTCTACCCCCTCCCCCTCTCCCTCCAACTCCTCCCACACAACCCCACTTACTCTCAATTTTGTGACTTCTTATTTAATTATTACTGCTACATGTGTGTGCTCAAATACATACATAATCAAACAAATCTAGTGTTGCTCATAAGTGCATGTGTTTAGGGGTGACCACTTGGGATTGGATAACCTATCAGAGAACGTGTTCCTGGAGAAAACATATTCTTTCTTTCTCAACAGCAGTTATTTTCCTATAGCTTTTCATCTGGAAGTGGGACCTTGTGAAATTCCTCTCAAGTATGCTGGCATGTCAACTGGTATTGTCATGATGCAGGTCTTGTTTAGTAAGCCATATTGTTGAGATTTTGTGGGTGCAGCTTCCCTGTCATGTCCAGAAGAAACAATGTATTTTCTGCTTCATTTGTGGCTCTTAGCACCAAATCCTTATATGTGAGTATATTTACTGATGTAACTGCTGTAGTCCGGAAAATGGAAAGAAACCATGGAGGTAAAGGGGAAGAAGGAGGTTGAGAGAATGGAATAGCAAGAGACAGGTATTATCTAGGGGTAAATGGCTAAAATGGGGGTATTTAACTGGTACAGGAAGAGAGAGTATTATACACAGAACCATAAGGGTAAAGGGGAAGAAGGAGCTAAAGAAAGGGGGATCATAGGAGACAGGTATTATTAAGGGTGAAATTGGGAAACAGGGTACTTTATGTGGGGAAGAAGGAGACAGAGTCAGACAGAGAGACTAGAGATAAATAAAGCTCAGGTGGTGTGAAAAGCTAGAGGGTAAGAAAAAAAGTCAAAAGCCGACTGAAGAATACACATACAATATCTGTTCAAGACTGCATGTTTATAGCTGAAGGCTATATAACAAGAAACGGTGTCAGACAGGAGAAATCCCTTCGAGTTTTGGTTATGGTAATCTAAAAGACTTCCAAAATTACAGAGGTTATTGCCACAGTCTTTGATTCTCTTGCAAAACTTGAAGAAAAGACCCCATTGCTGAAGACAGGACATACTTCAGACACAAGGCTTGGAGCAATGGAGCTGGAACTGACCTAAAAGCTTCCTCTCTACAGACTAGCTCTCAAAGTTTTGGAAGACTTTATGCAAGCTGCTAAGGGAGGAAAGCACAACTCTAGGTAAACAAATATACAGTGTGTCTCATTCTCCCCATTCCTAACTCTTTGAACCTTTAACCTGTTTTTCCCTAATATTAAGATGTAATTTGAATTGAACAGTATAACATGTCACTTTTAGGAAGCCTGAAATTTGGCCATAGGAAGGACATTGGGCACATGAGTAATCTTCATCTCTGTCACTACCTATTCCCCAAATTCTCCCTCTCCCAAACTTCCTCCACAGCCTGGAAAACTCTTGCTAAACTTTGTAAAATGCAGCCCCATTCACATTCCCAAATGTGAAATGCAATTTTTATTTCTCAACAGTCTTCCTCCATCTGTGAAGAAATATACAGGCTGCCCTTCTGCACCAACAGCACCAGGGGTGACATGGAGGAGGTGTCACTTCAGAAGCAGTCAGTTAACACTAGGCAAGCCTGAGATTGGAGGGGCCTCAGACCACTAGCTCATTCATGCCACCAGGAAGTAAACCTCATCAAGTCCAACATCTACTTGATACAGGCCCCAAAGGCAATTTCCAAATGTGCCCAGACAGCAGCCCTAATGACAGGGCATGAGTGTCACTGGGCTAGACACTACTGTGTGCAGCTGGAGAGGCTCAGTCCCTCCCATCTGATCTGAAAGAAGAAAGAAGGCAATGTGGCCACCTGCCAGCCCAGGGGATAGGGAAGCTGCGGGGCATGGCCTGTTCATGGTGGGCTGGCAGGACCTGGCTCTTCTGCCCACTGCCGATTCACACACTACTGGCTGTGGAGCAGACTCCTCTCACTGGTCTAGCTAGTCCTTAGAGTTTTGCTGCCAGCCATGGTCAAAATGTCCACCGCTGTGCCTGAACTGTCTCAGGAAGGGAGGAAGGGAAGAGAAGGAAGAAGGGAAGAGGGAAGGAGAGAAAGGGGGAGATGGCAGGGAAGGAAGGAGGAAACAATGGAAAGAAAAACGGAAGGAGAAAGGAAAGGGGAGAGAAGAGATAGGGAAAGAAGGGAAGGAAGGAAGGAAGCAGGGAAGAAGGTGGGGGAGGTGGGATAGTGAAGAGGGATTCATTTGGAAGAGGGAGAGAGACAGACATGGAGGGTGAGGGGCTGCTGGGAGGGCTTCCCACACAAGTCCCAGATGATGGCCCAACCCACAGCCTAGCATATGGTACCTCTCAGTTCCAGAATTTATGTGGGGAGCTGACCAAGGTTCTGGTCAGGAAGAGTGGGAGTGGCGGTGGGCTTCAGTATCTACACCTGAGCACACAAGTACAGCCATGACAGGGAGGAACCACCCATGGGCATCCCAGATGCTCAGGGAAAGTTAGGCCCTGGAACCTGACCACTGCGGCATACTCAAGTTTAGGAAAATCTTTTTGAAAAATAGATGAGCTTTCAAACCCATGAGAAGACTAACATACCAAACTTAGCACATCACTTTTGCAAAGGTTACTGAATGTTGATGCCAGGTTTTGGTTTTCTACAGTATTAGCACAAGAACCTGATGTCCTTCTTTGCTATCCTTCCTTCCCCAGGGCTGAGCAGGCAGGTTCTCATGGGTGAGTTCTGCCATGCCACATGTGCACGTATCCCTGTCCTCCAGGCATTGGCATGGCCAGTGTGAAAACTGGGCATCTGACTACCTGTATAAGACCCTTAGAAAACTAGGCCCCCTTACATTCCCTGGCAGAAGAGAGAGAGGGCTCACAAGGTGCGTGAGGCCCTGGGAGTGGGGAGTCATTTCCTTTTTTCTCTTTTCTCATCTCCCCCACCCCCATCACTTTTCTGTTGCTGTGATAGAAACACTGACCAAAGCAATTTATAAAAGAGTTTATTTGAGCTTATGGTTCCAGGGGAATTACAGTCTGTCATGGCAGGAAGGCATGGTGGCTGGAGCAGGAGTAGCAGAAGCTAAGCTCTCACATCATCATGCAGGTACAGGAAGCAAGAGAGCAACTGGAGATCTGGCAAGGCTTAAGAACTCTCTAAGCCCACCCAAGTGAAATGATTCCTCCAGGATAGCCACACCTTCTTAAACCTCCCAAAACAGCACCACCATCTGGAGGCAAAATGTCCAAATACTTGGAGCCTATGGGAGACATTTTCATTCAAACCATCTCACACACACTCTCTCTTATTATGTAAATTGAACTTAGGGCCTCACACATGCCAGGTAGGCAAGCACTCTACACTGAGTTCTATTCCTGGCTCATGAAGAAAACCCAAATTAAACTGATTAGTTCACCAAACTTGTCTTTGGTTTGTCCTTGGTGCCCTAACACAGCAGAGAAAGTTAACACCAATAGCACAGGCTTGTTTTCCTTTAAACTCAGGGACAATGGGAGCCCCTTCTCCCAGGAGCAGCTTTGCCTCTGTCAGGGGTTCTGAAATCACAAGGTTTGTCTGTGCAGAAAGAGGCTCACAGACTCGAACTGTCCTCTTGCTCACTGAGCAGTGCCCAAGTACTTTGGTTTTCTTGTTCATCTGATCGACTTTGGTGACTGATTTTCTAGAAAGGATCTCAGCAGTTCAGTAGGGTTTCCTTCCTCAGTGTCCTGCCCAGCACATGGCACTTTAGGAGGGGTGGGGGTCCCTGAGGCAGGTCCTGAGGTGTGGCTGCTATCCGGACTCACCCAGATTCTCACTGGTTTTAATGGATAGCAATGATGTTATCTATCTAGACAGTTCCATGCAGAGCTGAGGGTACCAAAACCCATCCTTATGCCAGCCTGCCTGGGCCTCCAGGATGCATAGATCCAAAGTTCAGGGTCCAGAGGACAATGCTGACTCATGATCCCTGCACTCCAGCAGGCTGTCATTAGGGCTTCCACCATCTATGAGGGCCTCTCTGACCACCACAGCTAAAATTCTTCCAGTTCTTAGCATGTGAATCACTCATTCATTTTATTACTTTCTATCCTTGAAAACATTTAAATGCATATTTAACTCAACCCAACTTACTTAAAGGCAGAACTTTAGATATAGTGAGTGGTCTGGTAATGTCCACAGTTAAACCCCTGGGCACTGGTGGCTGGTAACCACTTGAAGTGTGGGCAGTCTGATGAGGGAACTGAATGTTTCACTTAACGTAGATAGAATACCTGCCTATGGCCAGTAGCTCCTATTTGGACAAGCCAAGTCTATGGCCTCAGCTCTCACTGGCACCAAAGAATAGAGGAAATGTTGGAAGCAAAGATCATGGCTCACCATAGAAGGTAAGGGCACCATGGCACGCTAGCAGTCGGCTTTCACCCGGGTGCACCCACAGCCATTCGAGGTAAGGATGCTGTGAAGGATTGGCACATGTCCTGCTACTGTTAGAAGGAATGGAAGTCCCAGGAGCAGAGGTCACCCTCCTCGGGCTCAGTGAAGGTAAGGCAGGTTGAGGAACAGGAAGCAGGAAGTACATCAAACGATGCCTTCCCTCTCCCACAGCTGTGCTCACCGACCTGTTCCTAAAAAAGAGCCACTTTCACTGTAGGATTGCGTGACCATGGACTTCAGGAAATACACATGCCATTTTCCCTCCCAGGGATTCAGGAACTCCAATGCCTAAACCACCTAAGAACACACAGGGCCCTGGCATTGCTGTTCTGGGCCTGATTATCTTGGTGCACAAGCCACTGTCCAAAAGGCCACCCAAGCAATTGGCCTGGTCAGTAGTGGCCGTGTGCTCTGTAGATTCAGATAGCAGTCAGGGAGCTTGGCTGGGGTGGCCTGATTTGGCCTCTTCATCCTTGACCCCAGAACAAACCTTGGCCCCAGTACAGCAACCTGTGAAGGTGGTGGCCACACATATCTCTTGCATTCCTGTCCAATGAGGCAGATGCCCTGGTTTGGTTCAGACATCATTTCTGATGGCTATGCCCACATCCCAGGCAACTGTTTCTCCTGCTGTCTACACAAGTTCATCAGTGTCATCACTTTTCCATTGCTCAGGCCAGCAGTGGCTCCCATTGGACTGTCCGGCCCTCACCAGTCCTTAAGTCAAAAGCCAAAACATTTCACAACTTAAAGCACCCAGGATGGCTTTTACTTAGAGGAGGGAATGGACTAAGTATAGCACCCACAACTCCTTTGCCTTGGGAAGCAAGTGAGCATTTGATCTCTGCTGGAACTGCCTGGAGAGAGGTGAGGAAGGGGTAGCCTACAATTGGTGAGAAAGCACCAGGGACACAGAGGTGGCTGGGGAGGTGTGTACACATGGAGTTCCAGAGGGTCACATGGGAATCAGGAACAAACCACAGTCAGTTTTCCTTGAGTGAGGGAGCTGCATAGGCAGGAAAGCCAAGGAGATCAGACCCTTGACCCTGACCAGCAACTCTGCCTCCTTTTAAAATGATCTTCCTGACCAAATAATTAATGTGGATGCTCTATGGGTCAGGGACAGAGCTTCGGACCATCTAAACCTGAACCTAGAACCAGTGGGACATGGCCAGGCTGTACACTAGCTCTGCTTTCGGGTTTCTGAGGCTATGGGTCCTAGGTGGCAGTAAACTCATGTGGTATATTTTATCCAGATAATGTACAAGCATGAGCTTCAACATTAAATTAGCACATCAGTCCACATTTGAGTTCAGTACAGGTGAATGTAAAATTAAGACTACTTTAAGCTTGAGTTCTGAAGTTTTAAGCAAGTTTGGCCAGACCATATCTTTCTGCACCATACCTAAGAGGGTGCTGCTCTGAGTAAACAGGCCAACTTTTACTAGTGATAGAGTCCCAAGTCAGCCTCAGCCTGGGGTTCACAGAGGACAGTGAGCTACAGCCATGAAGAGCACTAGGTGCAGACAGCACATGGCTAGACTCAGGATCCAATAGTAGCTTCCCCGTCACTTGTTGTAAATGCCTGTCCATCCTTCCAACAGGGGCTCTGATTTCCCCAAGTCTCCCAATGACCCCCACAGGGTCCTCATGTCCACATGTTGGAGAGGACAAGCAGCATCCTTGACTCACAGCATCCTACCCTTACTCTGCCAGCAGTGGCTACCACCAGCCTGTCCATCCTCACCTTGTCCTAAAGCCAACAGCCAAAACATTTCAAAACTGATCTGCTGGTGACACTGGTTGATGGTGGCTTAAGCATGCTGTCAAGACTCTCCTGGACCCAGACTCCATGTCCACACACTACTGTGGATCCTGTGTTGTCATAGCTTGTACACAGTGCTGTGTCTTCTCTTGTGTTGGTCATGGATACCTGGGCCTGAGAGAGGGAGCTAGGTCTAGGCTTCTAGCTGAGCTGTGACTGGGAAATTACTGATCTACATCTGCTCAGTCCATAGTCAAACCAAGAGACAGAGATCCTACTGGTGCTTATTAGCACCACCTGCCTGGACCAAAGGGAGGAAAGGGGAGCTGACGACTGCACCGTGTTTGACTTCAGCTGCTTCCCCAACCAACTCCAGCCTCTGATTTTTCTTTTTCATTAACTGTTTGCCTCAATAATAAAATTGCTTTCTTTTGCCAAAGAATAAAATCTCTGGCTTCAGTCAGGGGAATAACCAGGGAATTAAAACAAAAGGTTAACATTATTACTTCAAAAATAATAACAAAGGCGTAGGGAGATAGGGTTACAAGGCTGGTTTCAGCCAGCCATCATGAAGAGGAAGGTCTCAAAAATACATTCATCTCTCAAGCCGAGGAGCCATCTTCCAGACCCAGAGACACACATCGTGTAAATAGTAACACCTTCCTAATACAACCCTTCTCTGTTCTGTGTCAAGCGTCAACATGACACTCAGGCACCAATCTCCACAAGACAGTGAGTGATGGTTCAGGTCGGGTTTCTGCCAAACACGGGGAGTAGGCACAGCTGAGCATTTTAATGGGGCTCGTGCTCCACGCATGCTCATAGCAACCCTGAGAAATGGCATTTAGGATATGTCTGCATGTGAAAAATCGGAACCTAAGGGACTTCACGAAGCTGTAGAACCTCACTCAGCCACAGAATGCAGATTAAAGGATCACGGGGCTGAGAAACAATGGAGACCCTTTAGGCTCAGAGGCAAGAATGGGGCAAGGGTATGCCTCATAATACAAGTTTTTATGCCATACAAGGTGATGTGGGGATGCTGTACCTGGGAGATACAACAGTCTCAGCAGCAATACTGACTGAATTTCCTGCTCTGAGTTCAGTATCCCAATCAGTACTGAAAAGCACAACCACACAAAATCCTCAGGGGCCATGGGGGTTGTTATAGGAGCCTCAGGACACTGAACCTGTCAGACGTACAAAACCCTTCCACAAAGAGATGCAGTGTCCCCATGTAATCTTCACAAAGTCTCCAGGTGCTGTCAGTCCCTCTGGATAACTCCTATGCCTGACTCAGGAACACCGGGCCTACAACTGCAACACTGCAGGGTTTAGGTAGCAACTGAAAAGTCTATGCATGCTCCGTGCAGATATCTTTTTAAAAAATATTTCCCTGCGTATATGGAGGCAAGCTATACTGCTGTCAAGAGATCTGTAAAAGCTGTTGATCTATATGCACGCAGTATGTTTGAAAGCATAGGGCACAGGCCTTACAGGAGGCTGACCTGGTGTTCATGACTGCACGCTCACTTGGGTTGATGCCCTCAGTAACCACTGACCTAGTGTCTCTCCTCAGGCTATAATCTAGACAAGCTGTCTCAAAGGATTGAGCCTGGCTGACTCAGCCAGTGGTTACAAACTTTGCACAGTGGCTGGCTGTCAGCTCTGCCTCCTTCTGAGTACCTATGGAGAAAACATGTCGTCCCCATTGTGACTGCTGGGGCCAGCTCTATTGATACTGAAAGGGGAGCCATGCTTCACCACAGAATACCCTTTCATGAGAGATGAAGTGAAAAACTGATGGCTGTCAGCTCTGCCTCCTTCTGAGTACCTATGGAGGAAACATGCCGTCCCCATTGTGACTGCTGGCCAGCTCTATTGATACTGAAAGGGAAGCCATGCTTCACCACAGAATACCCTTTCATGAGAGATGAAGTGAAAAACTGGAGGGTGAGAAGGGGCAGCACTAGCCCTGAAGCAGCACCTGCTTACCAAAAGGCCCCAGTTCAGGCTAGAGCTAACAGAACCATGACACCACTGTCTACTCTTGGTGCACTGGGTTTGTAATAGGGTGGGAAATCATGCTCATTCCTTCATTCATTAACTCAATTATTCCATTGAAAGCTCGGCTGAGGAGGGGACAGGGAAAAGCACATGTCATGAGGGTTCGTGGCATGCATGGGATGGGGCTGTCCTCATCAAAAGCATATAGGTTAATCTTTTTTTTGTTTTATTTTTATTTTATGTGTATGCATGTATTGCCTGCATGTAGGTAAGTGCACCCGTGTTGTGCTATGCCCGTGGAGGTCAGAAGAGGCTGTCGGATCCCCTGGGACTGGAGTTATGGAGAGTTGTTAGCTGCCATGTGGGTGCTGGGATTCAAACCCAGGTCTTCTGCAAGAACAAACAGTGTTCTTAACCACTGAGCCATCTCTCCAGCCCCATAGGTTAGTCTTTATCCTGTCTGTCTGTCTCATCTACCTAACAACCACCTATCTATCTATCTATCTATCTATCTATCTATCTATCTATCTATCTATCTATCTATCTATCTACCAATCTAACAATCACCTATTATCTATCTATCTGTAAGGACTTGGGTTTGCTTTGCTCAGCAGGGACCTACTTGCTTTGGGGCAGAGAGACTTGATCGGCAACAGAATCTTGGACCCTGGGACTTGTGTCTTTACAACAAGACATTTATTTCAAAATTCAGGTGGCTTTTATACACCCCAAGGAACTGGACTGGTAGTCAGGTGGGATATGGCAGTCATATACAAAGATTTAGGGTACAAAGAAGCAGGACACATAGTCTGTTAACTGGCACCAGAAGGATGCTTAAGCTTTTACTCAAAGTTATCAATGCCCATCCAGTAATTTATTGACCACAGTGTTTTCCTTCTTAAGAGTTTGAAGCATGGTAAACTTTTAGCTTTTAGCTCAGGAATAAACCTTTAACCTGGCCTAATCTCTTAGCTAAGGATAGATGAGTTATTTGTTCAGGACAAGGAGATGAGCTAAGGGTTGTTGAGCAAGACACTTTCCCACAGAGCAAGGAGCCTGCACTTATGACCAGGCCACTGTCTCCTGCCAGTCTCATAGTGTTCTGCAAGACAGGAATTATCAGAGCTACTGTTTTCAGTGCCCCCACTTTAGCAGAGAATGCAGGACTTAAAGTTTTTAAGTTCATCTCACCCTAGGGCCTGGCATCCTGGTTTCCTACATACATCTATCTACCCATCCATCATCTATCTATCTATCTATCTATCTATCTATCTATCTATCTAATCAATCATCTATGGATCTAGCATTGATCTATCAATCTATCTAACAGTAATCTATCATCTATCTAAATATGTATCTGTCTATCATCTATCAATCTATTTATCATCTATCATCTATGTACCTACCTACCTATCCATCTATTACCTACCTGTGAATAATCTATCTATCTATCTAATCAATCATCTATAGATCTATCATTGATCTATCAATCTATCTATCTAACAATAATTTGTCTATCATCTATCTAAATATGTATCTGTCTATCATCTATCAACCTATTTATCATCTATCATTTATGTACCTACCTATCCACCCATTACCTACCTATGAATAATTTATCTATCTATCTATCTGTCTATCTATCTATCTATCTATCTGTCATCTATCATCTATCTATCTGTATAAACATATTTTCTTCAGTCTCCCTTTAAGGTGGATTGGTGATCAATCCAGAATTCTGACATACAAGGCAAGTAAGGACTGTGCTACAGAACACATAACTACTCAACTTTGGGGTTGAATTATGGTGAAGGGACAGGGTGGAAACTAAAGTCTTCAATACAACCCTACAGACATGGACCAAAGAGCAGGGTGTATGGGCCTCACCCTGCCTACACCCCACACCGCAAAAAGTCCTGAGATGCACAGGATTGATTACACCATGGGCCTCCTTGGCAGCCACACTGGGGCTACAAGGAAGGAAAGACATGCTACATAGAGCTTAATATCCTGGGTGAGTAGGCCACACCCTGTTCCCCTCACACCCCCACAACCCCTTGCCACTCCCCCCACTGCCACCCTCCTTCCCCCAGGCCCCAGGTTGTCCAGGCCAACACAGGACAGACAACCTGCATAGAACTTAATATCCTGGGTGAGTGGGACACACCCTGTTCCAGCCCCCACCCGCCCATACCCTCCCGAATGCCCCTGACCCTCCGTCACCATACGCCACCCGCTACACACGCCCCAACACAGCCCCAGAACCCCGCACACCCCATGTACCCCTCCCACCCTCCCAACCGCCTCACCCTTGAGCCCAGGCCTGTTCCTCAGATCCCGGCAGCCAGAATCACACCATGGCCCTGGCTGGTGTCAGGGACCAACACAGAAAAACAGACAACCTGCAAAGAGCTTAATATCCCGGATGAATGGGCCAGAACCTGTTCCACACCCCCCCACGCCCTCCAACACCCCCAACCCTGTACAACACCCCCCACCCACATGCCCTCCAGCCCCCCTTATAACCCTCTGACTCCCCCTCTACAGCTTACCATCCTGGGTATGTGGGCCACACCCTGACTTGATCCCCACCCTGGCCCTGTCTTGACCTCCCTGGCCCCGGACTCTCCGCAGCCACCCTTGGCCCCCACCACAGGGCAGTAAGGGCCCTCTCCGCAACCAGACAATATCCCCTAGCCCCAGCCACCCAATGCCAACCAGTGTGCAAAACCACACCACCACCCGGGTGGCATGGTAATACCCAAAGCACACCTGGGTGAAACTGACCAAGGCTTGTGAGGGTGGCACCCAACTCTCCTGATGACGACTCAACGATGACAACACGGACCCAACAAAGCACTGAGATATTTCTCATTCACACGTTCTATGCACAGAGACAACAGACACTGAGGGATCCTGCCCTATGGCTTGACCTCGACCTAAATTCCAACCCCCCTGCCACCCATCTTGTGGTGCCCCAAGGCCCAATCCACCAGGACACCAAGATTTCCCAACCTCCTCTGGAGGAACTGGTAGCTTGGCAAGGCGGGAAATGGCAGGGTCTCTGCCCCCGACACACGTGCACAACGGATGCCAGCCAGCAGTCTGGGGAGACAGGTTGGAGCCTGCTGGGCTTAGCTTAGATGGAACAGGGCCTGGGCAAAATATCTGACAAAGAGGCCAGGGCTTGACAAAGAGGAACAAATGGCCCGGGCACATCCCCAACACAACAGTGCAGACAAGGGAAAAGAGCCCCAGCTAAGCATCTGTGATGACACAGGGCCCAGGCTGAAAACCCCAGAGGAAGAAGCCTGCCTGGGCCCTCCAAAGAGGAGGAAACAAAAGCCCAGGCTATTCTGTGATGCAACAGCAGCCAGGGAAGAACAGAGACAGAACAAGCAAACACAAAGACAAAGATGCCCAGGTTGAACAATGCAAAGGGCCCAGGCAAAAATCCCCCAAAATAGGAGCCCAGATCCACCGAGGAAGCCACCCGGGAGCCCCGGGCAAAGATTTCCCCCTAGAAGCCCCAGCCAAGCAAGGCTGAGGAACCCGGGCCAAGCATCGATGGAACAGGGCCCAGGCCAAGAGTTACAAGACTGCAGCCTGGGCCCAGCAGAGTGGAGAAAACATCCTGGGCCCATCCCTGGCTGTTATATGCCAGATTCCGAATAAAAATCACCAACACCACTTAATTGAAAGTAGCAAGGTACAGTTTTATTTCAGCCAACCAGGCTGTCTATGTCAGGAATAGAAGCAGCAGCGAACACCAGCAAGGTTCAAACAGAACATCAGAGGGCCAATCAGGTATATACAACACAGCAAAATTCAAACTTTGAATTTACCAATCAACTACCTGTTATTGTGCGGGTGTGGGCGCAGGTAAGCAAAGCAGGTTTACAGAAGCAAAATAAGCAGTTAGTCAAGGGCAGGCCTAGATTAGAATACCCTGTGGTATGCAGGCAGGCTATTTCTCAGAATTCAAAGTTGTTTCTTCCTTCTAGGTATCTTTCTAAGTAGGATAAAAGGAACTTCTCCTGAAATGGCTGCTTTGGGCAAAATGGAGTAACTTAGGCTAGGTTATAGCTGATAGTTCACTGACCACAAGCCAGTCCCATCAACAGATAGAGCCCAGGCTCCCCAGAGTGGACTAAGGGCCCAGGCTGAAAAGTCCAAAGGACTAGGGCCAAAATCCCCCAAAAGAGGAGCCTGGGCCCACCCAGGATCACAGCAGCCCTAGATGACGATTTCCCTAAGCAGCCCCAGGCAAGGCCATGGAGCCCAGACCGAGGGTGGATGCAACAGGGCCCAGACAGGCAAAGAGTTAGAAGATAGAAGCCTGGCCCTACAAAGTGGAGGAAACAGCCTGGCCCCATCCCTGAACTCAAGCCAGTCCCATCCAGGGAACAGAACGCAGGCTCCCCATTACTGGACCGAGGGCCAGGCTGAAAAGTCAAAAGAGAGAAGCTTAGGCCCAACAAGGGGGAGTAAACAGCCCTGGCTCATCCCTGACCTGACAACACCAGCCCCTGAAAAAATTAAAAGGGACAATGTAGCCCTGAGGCAAAAACCCAAAAGGCCCAGGCAAAATCCTCCAAGAGAGAAGCCTGGGCCTACCCAGGAAGATACAGGAGCCCTGGGCAGCCATTTTTCCCACGAAGCCCCAGCCAAGGCAATGGAGCCCAGGCCAAACTTCAATGGAACGGGCCCCAGGCAAAAAGTTAGCAGATGGAGCCTGGGCCCCACAAAGTGATGCAAACAGCCCAGGGCCCATCCCTGACCACAAGCAATCCTCTCAATGGAACTTAACCCAGGCTCAGCATCAGCCAATGAGGGCCCAGGATAAAGGACAAAGAAAGGAGCCTGGGGACTAGCAGCAATCAGCCCGAGCTCATCCCTGACCCAGTTACAGTCAGGGCCAGAAAAAAAAAAGGTAACAACAAAAAGACGAAAAAAAAAAAGAAGAGAAAATGAAAGAAAGAAAAGAAGAGAGAGAAGAAGGCCTGGGAACTGGGAAAAAGAACCCCGGCCTACCCAAGAAGAAAAACAGCCCTCTCCACGGAGGCCAAAACACCTGCGCCACCTCCTGGTACCACAGTCCCTGGTCAGACACCAGATGGGACTACACCTCCTTGGGTCCCGTTTTCCACCTATCTTCAAACCCCCAGCACACAACAGCACCATCAGATGGGACTACACCTCCTTGTGTAAGAGTGAAACCACAGAGGACAAGCCAGCCTTCGGGTTGCAACAGCAAGAGGTTTATTTAGTACACAGGTACCTGTGGGCACAAAGTCTCCTCGGGGGACTTGCGCGCCTCAGGTCGGGTTTGTGGAACTTTTATAGAGCAGAAGCGGGATACAGAAGCAGAAACGCTGAGTCCAGGTCGGGTCCTGAGATGTGTGGAGCCAGGATGGATTACACCACTGGCCTCCTTGGCAGCTGCCCAGGCCCAACCTGGAAGGACAGACAGCCTTAATGGTGCTGAATGTCCTGGGTGTGTGGGCCGCACCTGGACATGACCACCACCCTCGCACTGTCTTGACTTCCCTAGTCCTGGCCTCCCTGAAGCCAGCCCTGGCCTTCACTGGGGAGGAGTTCCGGCTCACTCCACCACTGGACAACATCTCCCAGCCGGTTCCGGCTCACTCCACCACTGGACAACATCTCCCAGCCGGTTCCGGCTCACTCCACCACTGGACAACATCTCCCAGCCGGTTCCGGCTCACTCCACCACTGGACAACATCTCCCAGCCGGTTCCGGCTCACTCCACCACTGGACAACATCTCCCAGCCGGTTCCGGCTCACTCCACCACTGGACAACATCTCCCAGCCGGTTCCGGCTCACTCCACCACTGGACAACATCTCCCAGCCGGTTCCGGCTCACTCCACCACTGGACAACATCTCCCAGCCCCGGCTGCCAAACTCCAGACATTCAAGCCCAGCAACCAATAGCCAGGCCGCAGCCTGTTGAGGGTATCTAAAGGCTTCTATAATCTGGTTTCAGACCTCATTCTCTCCCCCACATCTCACCTCTCTCAACTGCTTCATTGGCCTGGTAGATACATATCTTCCAGAGTGAGGGCAAATGCTGTCTCTGGTCTCCCAGCACCTCACAGCATCCCGAAACAACTCACCTCCACTACTCAACACTTACTGGAACCAGTTTGGCCTCCTTCAAAGTTCTTAAGTCTTTCTCCCCTAGACTAAAAATGTTCTGAGGTCTAGGACCCCAAAGGTTAGCATTTTCCAGAGCATTCCTCATGTGTCCACTGAATGCTCTGAACACCTGTGCAATTATCAGAACAGCTAGCTTACCTTTCTTCCCATTCCATCCCAAAGTGGCAATCTCACACAGACTTTGCACCTTCCTCTGTGCACAGGCTGCTGACCTGATACAGGTAAGGCTGCCCCTGGTCTCAAAGCCCATGGCCTCCAAAGCAAATGTCAACAGATGCTGTCCATAGCCACACCTCCTTCATCTGCCATCAGTCCTGATGCTGTATGTTCACCTCCTGGTTATGATTAGGAAAGAGCCCTCGGTGCGGCAGCAGAGCCTCCATGGTCCCTCTGGGGATAAATGATTTCCCCTAGGTACCCAGTACAATTCAGACCAACCAGACGGAAGAGGAATGTTGCTGGGTGGCTCTGGACAGCGGTCCTTGCTAACAGAGACAAGCTGAAACAGCCCTTCATCTGCCGCGAAGTTGTTTCCACGAGGCAGCAACAGCTATCACAGAACTATGGAAACAGTCAGCCTGAGTGAGACTGGCTCACAGAGGACACCAGAGGGGAGGGAGGAGGAGCACTGGGTCTGTGATAATACCTGCAAGTGCTGAACTGGTCCACCCTGGGGGTACTCCTCCTAGACTTTTCATGTTATAAAATAAACTCTGCATTTAAGCAGAAAGGATCCTGACTAATAGCGCCAATCAATTAAATGTATTAATAACATAAGAGCAGTCATAGCACATTTTCATGATTTGCCAACACATGCTAAGCCCTGGGTAGCTATTATCCCTGATCCCTGGGACAATCCTGTGTGTGAGCATCATGATCCCCCATCAAGGCTCAGTGTGCCAAAGCTGGTAAACAAAGCTACGATTTGTACCTGACCTGCCTGGTTGTGAAAATGATGCACTTGGTGTTACATGATCTATGTCCCAGAGACCCACACCCCCAGTAACCACTTGGCATACACATCACTGCAGCCCTTACACCTGTGACATTTGCTGTGAATGAGACTGTCAGACCCTATGGCTCCAGAGTCCTGAAACCACAGAGGTGGACCATGCCAAGGTGGCATGGTAAATTTGTGAGTCAGAACCTGAAGAACCTAAATTATCAAGGTCTGGAAGGCACTCTTTCCTGAAAGGCACAACTGATACAACCTGGGGAAGAGGGGCACCTGAGCCCCACAGCCCAGAGGGACCAGGCTTCAGGTCTAGGCCTCTGGCACCTCCTGCTGTACAATCTGGCAGACCAGCCAACTCAGGAAAACACAATCACCAGCTGTACCAATGCTGCTGTTCAGGGCTGGGGCTGCTGTGCTTCTTAGGCAGTGATACCTTCAAGTGCTTCTCGGCTGTCTCTCTCCTTTTTCACCACCTGGACCAGCTCATTCTGAACTGCAGCCTGCTCCTGTTGGAACCTGAACCAGGAGGACAACAGGGAGAATCAGGTGCACAAGGCCTCACTGGTAGAACAAGGGTACGGAAGGCTGAAGCCTGCCTGTTCACTTCAACTGACGAGGTAGGGCTGGGATTTGTGGACCACCAGAACTTTGAGCTAGCTTTCAGCTACCCAGAAGGGAGGACTAAGAATCCACACCCTCATCCTCTCACCACTAGGGCAGGTGTCAGTTACAGCACCCGCGGCCAGGGGAGAGTGACACTTAGGCCAACACAGACCAGGAACAGGAGACCTGGCCACAGGCAAGGAATCTGGCAGCTCCTGCCAAAGACAGATTTGTCAAGGCACAGCTGAAGCCCATGTGAGCAACCCCTTCAAATGGGTGGGTGAGGTGGGCAGCCCCCTTCTTGCCTGTACCAACCACCTAGAGGTGGTAGACAGCAGCTGTTCTTTGTTTTAGACACCTAATTCTTCACCCTGAGTATACTCCTAACCCTGGATCTACCCTGGGAGTTCTGCCTAGTGTATCCTAACAGAGAAAAGTTAATACTAAAATGTTCACAGCAGTATTTATTATAGTACAACAATCAAGGTCAAGTTAAAAGAAAATACAGCATGATCCTACAAATCTGTATCACAGTACCAATGGAAAATACTTATGTAGAGATTCAATCTAAAAACTGAGAACAAATAATCTGATGAGCAATAAGCATACTTAAAAAGAAGGCTTTAACTGATGGAAAGCAGATAATAGTAAAAATAGCAAAATACAAAATTGTGTATGATGTTAAAACACCATAAGCTAAGGGAAAGCACTATATGGAAGAGTCCCCAAAACACCCACAGTGGTTGCACTGAGATAATGAGTCTATGGGAGATTTATTTTCATTGTATGTGTTTTCTAAGTCTTTCATTAGTATGTATTATTTTAAAATTGTTTTTAAAAGTACCAAAGAAGCTGGGTGTGGCGGTGCACACCTTTAATTCCAGCACTTGGGAGGCAGAGGCAAGCAGGACTGTGTGAGATCAAGGCCAACCTGGTCTACATAGTGAGTTCCAGGCCAAATGGGGCTATAAGGAGACTCACCGCCACCCCTGACACACACACAAAGGACCAGGGTAGAGGGTAGGTTAGTCATTCCTGAAGAAGACTTTGGGATTTAGGAGAGTAGTTTTTGAGAACTTGGGACTTTACAAGGCTGCCCTGCTGAAGGGCAGGCCCCCAATCATGGCTGACACTGGATCCATGGGCTAAGTCTTGGCCCTGGTACCACACAGAGGTCATTTCCTCAAAAATGATGAAGAAGTAAGGACTGCAGAGAACAGTCTCTGTGAGACAGGCACCATTCCGTGTGCCTGACTTACTCCTGACAATGACCCACTGAGGACATCATCTTCTTATCCCTTCTTAGATGCAGTGATTTCTCAAGGTGACAACGACAAGGTCACAGAATCAGAAGGCCGGCCTGTGTACCAGGGACCTCTTTTCCCAACCACTTTCCTACACACCCTTGGGGAAAAGAGCTCTGCTACAGAGATTTGGCAAGCTCTCAGGGTTATGGTCTGTACTGGTAGGAAGTCATTCAGATGAACTGGACTTTAACAATGGATTTTTTTTTTTTTTTTTTTGGTCTTTTTGAAACAGAGTTTCCCTGTAGCCCTAGCTGGCCTGGAACTCACTATGTAGACCAGGCTGGCCTTGAACTCACAGAGATTCACTTGCCTCTTCCTCCTGAGTGCTGAGACTAAAAGTGTGCACCACGACACCCGTTTTAACAATGGATTTTTAAGAATCCATCTTTGGAAACCAACTCCCCTACATCCCTACATCCTTTTCACTATTATTGTTTTCATTCTAAAACTAGGACCTGGGCCACCGTATAGCTGTCTTTCAACACAAGTGAGATAAAAATATGAGGCAAGTCTTTCAGGGGCCCAGACATGAGAAGGCATCCAGAGAAAAATGGCTTTCAGGGGGAAAAGTGAGAGGGAACACAGGCTTTTTTTTTTTTTTGGCCTTTTTGAGATGGGATCTCCCTGTAGCTCCAGCTGGCCTGGAACGCACTGTGTAGACCAGGCAGGCCTTGAACTCAAAGAGATCTGCCTGCCTCTGCCTCCAAGTCCAAGTGCTCCGACTACAAGGCGTGTGCTGCCACGCCCAGTGGAACATACACTTTTATGCTCACCTCTTAAGGTTCTCCTTTGCCGCCGCCAAGGACTACTGGCCACCACTGCTCTGTGTCCTGGGTACTTTGGAGTCTGCAAAGGAACCAGAAAAGGGCAAGTTAACAACACTCAGTATCAATGAAGGCAGGTGGGCACCAGAGTCAGGGCACACCCATGGTTCAATGTGCTCCCTAAGAAAGCAACACTTTGCAAGTAGACAGACATGTCCCCACAGAGGAGCATGCCCCAGGGATAGACCACAGAGCTCCACAGGCAGATGGAAGCATGTCCTTCATTCAATCATTCTGGAAAGCCCAGGGACCCTGAGGGCTCCATACCAGGGCGCACACAGCACTGGACTGGCACAAGGCAAAGTCACTTCAGTGTAGTGTTCTACGTCCACCCCCTACTTGCTAGACAATTCTGTGGTATCTAGGTCAGCTCCTACCCAGAGCCCAGATGTCACTGTGGGCAGTACCTGCTCTGCTGTCATCCACAGCCCCTGGTCTAGATTTGGGCGCAGGGGCAACAGTGGGTAGGCGGCTCTTGCATATTTATTTTGGTATCTGCCACGATTTGAGTGCTTGTCCCTCTAAAAGTCATGTTGAGACATTATTTCCATTCTAAACGTATTAAGAGGCAAGACCTTTAATTGGATTAGATGGCACTGTGACAGCTCCCCCACCACAGCATCAGTCAGTGGCTTTGTAAGAAGGCAGAGAAACTTGAGTTGGCACACTTGCTCTGTCTCCCATACAATACCCTAGGCTAACCTGGATTTTGAAAAATTCTCACCAGCAAGATGGCCCTCATCAATCAGTGCCCCTTGACCTTGGCCTTTCCAGACTCCAGAACTGTAAGAAATAGACTTTTCTTTCTAAACTACCCCACCTATGGTATTTAGTTATACAACAGAAAACAGACAAAAACAGCACCCGTTTCTAAAAGTTTCTGATGCTAAATGTGGCAAACACTCCATATTAAACCCAACTATACTTCAGCTTGTTCCACTTCTAGACTTATCTAAAAAAAAGAAAAATCTAGGTTATTGAGGACTTCTCTCCTGCATATGGTAACAATGAAGGTATTGTCACTCCTTCCCTCCCCAGCCCATCCTTCCAAACCTATGTGAGCTCTCCGACATCCTCCATCTGCATCTTAGGACTCTAAGGCAGGAGCTGCTGGACTTGCACCAATTATGAATGAAGGGACAAGAAGGGCCATCCAGAGGTGGGTTATTCCCCTCCAGGAGATAGGCATGTCCAAGGGTCACCACACCAACTCACATGAGAACACTGGCACCGCTTAGGTCTGAGGAGGACATACCTCATACACTCCTCAATAACATGCCAGGGTCTTGGCTGGAAACTAAAGCGCAGGATGGCTGCCTGCTGCCTGTGATGACTGACTACTGCTGGGACTTGATGGCTGCTGCTGCAGCTGACTGACTGCTGGGGCTGGGCTTCTACATTAAAACTCCTCCTAGTAACTCACAGAGGCTTTATTTAGGTATAAATTGTGCTGTTTGTTTTCGGTGTTTTATAATTCTCCTTTTTCTGTGATGAGATGGAGCTCAGTGGGTAGACTGCTTGCCTAGCAAGCATGTATCCTGGATGCTACCCCCAGCACCACAGAAACCAGGTGTGGTGATGCACACTTGGGATCCCAGCACTTGGGAGCTAGAGGCAGAAGACCAGGAGTTCAAGGTCATAGTGTATTAAAGAATTTTACTAATACCTACCTCCTAACTTCTGTGTTTACTTATAGACTATTTAAAAGAGACCATAACAAAATAGAAAAACACAAATTATGTATATAAATTCTAATTTGGGCCTTTTAACTTTTTAAAAAATATATTTATTATTTTTATTTTACATGTAGGAGTGTTATGCCTGCTTGTAGGTAAGTGCACCCGTGTTGTGCAATGTACACAGAGGATAGAAGAGGCTTTTGGATCCCCTGGAACTGGAGTTACAGATAGTTGTTAGCTGCCATGTGGGTGCTGGGATTCGAACCTGGGTCTTCTGCAAGAATAGTCAGTGTTCTTAACTGCTGAGCCATCTCTCTAGCCCCTTAACTTTATATTGTAATATTTTATATAAAATAGGCTAAATAATTACCTTATCAGTGAAGGGCTGACTTAAAAAAATAAGACTGAAATGTACTAAGGATATATCATAAGGTTTATTAGTAAGTCACTCAAGTGTAAAAATATAGACCAGAAAAATTAAATTATTCCATTGCCTAGAGACAATCATTGCTTATACCTTGAGTCCTTCTTTGATCAGTTAAAGAAAATATGACTTATTTACATCTTACTGAACAAGTATTACCTTATTACCCCCATATTTACTCTTAATCACCTCCACTGTGTGATGAAAAAAATGAGATCTAGAAAGATTAACTTACCCAAAGCATAAGGATATAAGTGGCAAGACTCAAAACAAAACCACTGAACTGAATCCAAGAGCTCCAACTAGTACCCTGCATTTTTTACTGGAAGCAAAATTTTACCAATTTGGTATTATAGAATCTAAAGAATTTCTCTAATAAATACACACATAGCAGTCAGTAACTCTTTGCCATTTTAACATTATTATTCTACATGACTGGTATATATTTAACATTTACGGAAACACAGGTGGTCCCCCCCTTAAATTATAACAATACCTTAACAATGCCTTTAGTATGCTCATGCAAAGGCTTTTTAACATAAATCCTTGAAGAAGAATTTCTCTAACAAAGGAATCTGAATTTTAATATCCATAAACTGCCTCTCAAATGTACCTACAACCAAGTATACAGAATAACCTGTTTGCCTATATCTTACCGACCACTCTTTTCACTAATAATACAATCTTAAATAAATTTTCATTTCTTTGTCATTGGTAGAGGTTGAGCATATTTTCAAATATATATCTGTGGCTTAATCTGTATAGGTATTCAGACTCTCTAAGATTATAGTTTGTCTCCTGATTTTACTTATAGTCTCATACAGAATTTCTACATTTTTAGACAGCCCAGTTTGTTAATTTGGTTCAAGCTTTCTAGGCTTTATACCCAATTTAGGCCTTTCCTAGTCTAAGAATATAAAAATATTCACTTATTTTTCCCCTAATAAACTGGTTTTCATTTTTCATGTATGTCTCTGATCACATGTGGAATTATGACTAGGGAACTTAGCTCTGAATTCATTCCTAAAGATTTATTAGGTATTAAAAAACACTTTTACATAGTGCTATCTTTGATATACAAAGATGATCATCCATCATTTTTGCTTGTCTAATTCTGCTGCTGGCTTTATATAGATTCAGTTATTAGTCTTTTATTTGTGAGATAGCTTATTAGAAGGAAATAAGAAATATGGTAAGAACCAGAGTACATGGTCCATAATATATCTTGCCCTACCTCAAAAACGTTTGTATTATACTAATCCCCACAGTCTCAGTATATGAAATAGCTTCTCATTATTTTTAAAACAAAACCTATAAATTCCATTGCTTTTGAGCTTAAAACAGACTCTGCTTCAGTTCTGAGTACCTTCTTTCCAGTAAGTCCTTTTTGTCTTCTGCCTTCATACATTAAAATATATATAACACTTATTCTCTTGACCCAACTGTTTGTCTCAGATCTTTTATTCTAAATATATTTTAAAAGTTTCATATTTCGAGCCGGGTGTGGTAGAGCACACCTTTAATCCCAGCACTCGGAGGCAGAGGCAGGTGAATCTCTGTGAGCTCAAGGCCAGCCTGGTCTACATAGTGAGTTCCAGGACAGCTGGGGCTACAGGGACACCCTGTCTCAAAAAGACCAAAACAATAAAAATAAAAAGTTTCATATTTCCAACTTCCTAACAAGACTGTATAGGAATAAACAGCTTTTGGTTAGTACAAAGACAGACCTTCTCTAGCAATTCTCTACCTTCAGAACTGTGGCTAGTATATATTTAGTATTTAAATCACACTTTCAAACTCTCTTTTCCATGTCCGTTTCCCTAAGAAGATTCAAAGAAAAACCAGTCCCTACCATAAAACTCCAAGAAGGAAAACAGTGATTTTATTTTGTAATTATCTTACCTTGATCAAACTGTTTTTGAATATTGTCTGATCAGTTTTATTTCCACTAACAAGGCCGGTGGCAGCGCAGCCGAACCCAAGCAGGCCCGGGCCGGCACTTTGGCAGGGCGGGACTCACCCTTGCAGCCGCCTGCAGCCTTGGATAGCCATAGTTTAGAGGACTCCGGGGTGGCTGCGCAGGAGTCCAGGGAGGAAGCCCCCGCCACTCAGGGTGATCCTGAAGGCCATGTGAGCTCCGAGGCCAGGCGCCCCCGGGGCTTCCTTGGGCCTCTTGTCCGAAAGCGCCTTGGCCACTCATGCCGGGCTCCTGCAGAGGAGAGACAGCACTGGACTTCAGAATGTGAGCGGTGGTTGGAGTCCGGCCAGGTGTGAGCAGTCACTTTCCAGTCAGCCCTCGGTGCTGCCACACCTACCCAGCCCACTCGACCCACCTGACCCTGCGCTGGGCCACTCCCGCCAACCCAGACCAGCCCTCCTCAGAGACCCGGAGGCACAGCGTTGCCTTGACTGACGCCCAGAGGGCGGCTGCCCTGACTCGCAGGGTCGGCTCGGACCGGCCGGGACCACGCAGCTTCAGGTGCTCCCCCGCAGCGCTGCCCCCGTGGACTACACTCCCGCGCTGGGCAGAGGCCAAGCAGAGAGCGCTCGGGGCTACTGCACTAGCCTACTACGCGCACCCCGAGCCACGCGCATCTGCCGCAGCTTCCGGCAGCGCGAGGTGACCCCCCCCGCACAGCCCGTAGTGCCCCCGTGCGCAGTCTCCCACGGCCGTCAGGGCTCACCCCGCCACCAGACCGTGCACACGCTCATTCTCGAGTCTCTCAGGCTGGTGCCTCACGCGCGCTGTCACCCAGGAGCCTGAGACTGACTCTCCAGCATCAGCCCTGCGTACTCCCAACTTGCGAATCAGGACGCCCGCGCGCTGCGACTCGCACGCTCAGGGGTAGGCCCACCTACCTCCTCTGGCGCCTCAGCCACCTCAACCGCCGCACCGTCCTACGGGGCGGGGCCCGGGGGCGGGGCCCCGGGGGCGGTGTGGGCCCACCCCTGCCAGAAAGCCTCCCTGGCCGGTTTCTCCGCGCCACAGGCCCAGGCCAAAGGCTGCGCGAAGGCGTGCCTCTCGCTTGGGGGCCTGGGCTGGGCAACAGTCACAGGAGCCCAGGGTTTGACAGGCGTGGCCGGGCTGAGCCTTGAGAGGCCTGTGGCCCCATGACGCCAAGCTCCACAGGCCCTAAAGGGCTGGCAGCTGAGAGCAGGGCGGGACAGGAGAGCTGGACTCTTCCTCTCCCCAGGTCGGATTTTCTCCCTGGTAAATGAGAACAGCAGTATCTGGTTAAGCCGGGGTAACAGACACAAAAGTGATTGGGAAGTCGATGGTGTGTGTGTGTGTGTGTGTGTGTTTGTGTGTGTGCAGAATCCAACCCAATTACTGAAGTCGCACAGACTTCGCAGCAAGTCAGCAGCACAGCGGGAACTGGAATCCAGGTCTCAGCTCACTTTTGCACTGTTTTACTTTTGTGAGGTTTTCCACCAGAAAGGTTCCATCCAGGCAGGAGGCTCTCAAAGTTCCTCCGGGCCACACAGGGCTCCCTGCCCCTTCTCCCCACAACCCCCTCCATGGAGACATCAGAGTCTCTGGGTGCCCTGCCCAACATGTAGGAAGAGCACTGGGGAAGGATGAGACTTCGCAGTGATTAGAAACAAGGGCTCAGAGCCCATCTCTGAGCTGTGAAAAATGGGAACATTCATTCATGTCGGACCTGCCAGGGCTACCAAAGGGTCCAGAGAAGCAGCAAAAATGTCTCTGCATGACATCAACACCTCCCCTATTTACTGTTGCTCGTGACAACCAGCCCAAAGGGTCTTGCCTGTCTTGCACTCTTTGAGATTAGCCTTAGTCATAAACTGAAAAACATGTTTGGCGTTCCTAATGCCATGGGTCAGGTTCACAGAGTAAAAATTTATATCCAGGAAGACAATCCAAACAGCATTCCCAGAATCGGGAAAGCAAGATTTTCCAATCACAAAATGTTAAGATTTGGTTTCCTGTAATTTTTGTAGCCACCTCTGCCTGAAACACACTGGCCAAGGGTTGCACAGGCATCTCAGAGATCTTGCCTTTCTTGGAATTGTGGTTGGAGATTGTTGCTTTTAAGATGGGAGGAAAAGAGAAGAGTAGCTCACCAACCCTCCCAGCTGGCCACCAGGTAGCTACACACACACACACACACACACACACACACACACAGCTTCTGAAGAGCATGTGGTGGTTCTTATCAACCAGCCACACATACACACACACACACACACACATACACACACACACACACACACACATACATACACACACACAGCTTCTGAAGAGCATGTGGTGGCTCTTGTTAACAGGCCATGTATCTCTACTCAATTTACCCCTTAAAAAGCCGGAAGAGGCTGGAGGATGGTTCAGCAATTAAGAAGGCTTACTACTCTTGCAAAGAACCTGGGTTCAGTTCCTAGCACCCATGTCAAGTGACTCACAACCACCTTTAACTACAGTTCCAGGGAAGTCTAATGCTCTCTGGCTTGTGGTACACATACACTCATGCAGGCACACACACACACATAAAATTTTTTTTAAGCAAGAAGGCTAGAAGATCTCTGACTTTGCCGGTTCTGTCCTTCGGTGACGCCAGGAGCTGAGTCCTTTGCTCACTCTCCCACACTTCACATACATATATACCCCACACAGCACTGCACGCTGAATGAGTCATTTAACCAACTGGACACACAGGCTAAGATCTCCAGATTTCCAAACATAGCAACAGCTCATTCATGTATTCTTTACTGCACACCTACCTTTGGCCAGCCCTCATATCTGAGCTGGAGACCTGAGGGTTTGCCTTTCTCTCTTAGTGATCTCACAGGTCTACCACAGTAGGATAGATGGGCTTGAGAGGCCTGACACAAAGTAGCAAGAAGGCCCAGCTGCTCAATTCATTAGACTTCAACACTACACATGGCAGGACCTCTCTGAGGGTGTACAAGTCTAGTAGGTTTATGCAATTGTTTCCTAGAAAGAATACGAGAAACTGTTATCAGTGGTTAAGGGAAGGCCTGCACTGTTCACTTTGTTTTATTATTTTTATTTTATGTGTATGCATGTATTGCCTGCATGTAGATAAGTGTACCCATGTTTTGCAATGCCTTCAGTGGTCAGAAGAGGCTGTCAGAAGAGACTTTCGGATCCTCTGGGACTGGAGTTATGGACAGTTGTTAGCTGCCATGTGGGTGCTGGGATTCAAACCTGGGTCTTCTTCAAGAACAACCAGTGTTCTTAACCACTGAGCCATCTCTACAGCCTTTTTGTTTATTAAGATAAGGCCTCCCTGTAACCACAGGTGACCCAAACTCCCTATGTAAACCAGGCTGGGAGAGTTCAGGCTAACAGAGATCCACCTGCCTCTGCACTGGTGTGTGCCACAACACCCAGCTAATCAGGGTATTTTTTAACCCTCAATCCTACTTTATATTCCAGTGGTTTTCATCTAGAACCCAGAATTTATACAGATTCCTTTATATCTGTGGGTTTTGTTTCCTGTACTAACGCTGTTCCATTTTTTGTCTTTTTGTTGATTATTATCTTTTTGACAGAGTCTCCCTAGTCACAGCCCACCTAGAAATCACGATGTGAACCAGGGTGGCCTCAATATTGCAGAGATCCATCCACCAGCCTCTGCCTCCCAAGGGCTGGGATTAAAGGCACATGCCACCACGCCTAGCATACACTGTTCCTTCTTACCCACAAACAAAATTTCTTCTTAGAGTCGTCTAATACCCAGTTCAACTATCTCTTTTCTCTAAAAGCCTTTCTCAAATTCTCTGGCTAGGATTACACCCACCCCTTGCCCCAGCCCTCTTGGCTTGAGTCTCTCTCAGCACTCACCACACTGTTTTGTACCTGTTTAACAATCTGACAGAGAACTCTGTGAAAACAGAGGCAGACTTTCACCTGTATATCCCCAAGACTAGAATTTCTTGCATAAAGTCAGCATGGGGCAAATGTTTGCTAAAACAGACTGACCACTATTTCACTTGCTTGCCTGCTTTTCTCGGTATTTCTCCCTGTAAGAACTATCCCCTCATAACCTTTGTCCAGGGGTGCAAGCATACATTCAGAAAACTGATGAGGTAAAAACAGATACTTCTATGTCTAGGGTCTCCTGTGTCCTGGAGAAACTCATAGGAGAAGGAATAGAGGTGATGGCTGCCCCACTGCTTAGGGAAGAGGAAGCATTCACTGGAAAACCTGCTCTGTGCTCTATGTGTGATTTTATTCAATCCTGGCAAGACCTCTGAGATAAAGAAATTATCATCTTCCTTTAATAGGTGAGGAAATAAAACTTCAAGATTAGGAATTTACCAAATTTACAGTTAAGTATCTCTGATTATCAAACATCTATGGCCAACTGATTTCAAGAACGATGTCATATAACCACTCATTAATAGCCTCTTCATGTACGTGTCCCTGGATAGGACTCCTATATCAAACCTCATCCACCAAAGGCTTGGGGACCAATGAATGGAAGAGGGGCCAGAAAGACTGTAAGAGCCAGGGGTGGTGGATGACCACAAGGAAACAGTTTTCCAAGTGTCTGGGAACTTGTTTATATGAACTTACATGGTGACAGCATGCATAAGACCTACGCAAACTCAAACCAGACAAAAACCCAGCATAGAACTGGGGAAATGGGTAAGAAACCCTGTCCTGGTTTGTTTCTTCATTGCTGTGACAAAATACTCTGACCAATACCAACTTGGGGAGGAAAGAGTTTACTCAGCTTACATCTCCCAGGTCGCAGTTCATCAGGGAGCCCAAGGTAGGAACTCAGGGCAGGAACCTGGAAGCAGGAGCTAGCTGGAGCACAGGCCATGGAGGAATGCTGCTTACGGACTTGCTCCCCTGGCCCCTGCTCAGCCTGCTTTCTTATGCAACACAGGCCCACCTGCCTGGGTAGCAGCACCCACAGTGGGCTGGACCCTCCCACATTACTCATCAAGAAGATGCCCTCAGATATGGCCACAGGCCAGTCCAATAGAGGAAATTCCCCAATTGAAGCTCTGTCAACCCAGGTGTGTCAAGTTGACACTAAAGCTATCCAGCACAAACCCTAACCTTAGCTGAAGAACTATTGGCTGCTAGGTGAGGGAGAGTTGGTCTTCTTTAAGGGAGTGACACTAGATAGACTGACTAGATTCCAGTGGATGTACTCACACCAAGGGATATCTGGGGACGTAAACTTGACTCCTCAACAGGCCTTAACATATATGACAGAAGGCATGAAATCTAGTGGGGCCTCAGGGGGGTGCAGATGGGAGAAGAGGTCTAAATATGATTTTAAAAATTAGTCTTTACAGAAAATATTAGGATAATTGGATAGCCATATGCAAAAAGATGAAGCCAAACCATACACAAAGAGTACCTCAGGATAGACCGACAATCTACATGAAAACCATAAACCTGGAGAAAACAGGTAAGTTTTCACTTTAGATTTAGCAGTGTATTTTTTGATACTAAAAACATGAGCAACCAAAGAAAAAAAATAGATGAAGTGGACTTCATCAAAAATTAAAACTTCTCTCCCTCAAAGAGTATTACCAAGGCAGTGAAAAGACAACTTAGCTGGTGTTGCTCTGCATGGCATAGGCAGACCTGCTTGAGCTTCCAGGTTCAAGGACAACCTAGGCAGTAAAATCCTACCAAAAAGAAAAACAAACTACATTCTATATAAATGAGTATAACGAGAGAGAACATTTCCACATCGTACATCTGAGAAGGGTCACTTTACACCTGATAAAATGACTACAAGAGGGAGATGAGGGAGGAGGGAAGGTGTGGAAACATTGGGAACCTCATACATTACTAGTGAGAATGTAAAATGGTTCGGCCACAATGGAACACAGTTTAGCAATTCCTCAAAGACTTTAATTATTATATGATCCAGAAATTCCACTTCTAGATATATGCCTGAAAGAGCTGAAAACACAAACACACATGTACATTTATGTTTTCAGCTCTTTCAGGCATATATCTAGAAGTGGAATTCCTGGATCATATAATTTTGTTAAAGTAAAGTCTTTGAGGAATTGCTAAACTGTGTTCCATTATATTTGTGCTGGTTAGTTTTTACCAATGTGATATACACTAGAGACACTTGTGAGGACAGAACTTCTACTGAAGGACTGTCTCCTGAGACTGGCCTGTGAACATGTTTGTGGGGCATTTTCTTGATTGCTAAATTGATGTAGGAGGGCTCAGCACACTGTAGGCAGTATCACCCTTGGGCAAGTGGGCCTGGGATGTGTAAGAAAGGTAGCTGAACAAGCCAGAGGGAGCAGCCAGTACCAAGCATTCCTCCATTGTTTATGCTTCAGTTCCTTCCTAAAGATTTCTACCTGAGCTCCTGCCCTGGGGTCCCTCAATGATGGGCTGTAACCTATAAGCCAAATAAACCTTTTCCTCTCCAAGTTGGTTTTGGTTAGTGTTTTATCACAGCAACAGAGTGCTGGTGGCTCTTGCTGAAGAACTGGGTTTGGTTTCCAGCACCCACATGTGGCTAACAATTGTAATTCTAGGTCCCTCTTCTGGCCTTCATAGGCACTGCACAACATGGGTGCACTTACAAATACTCATACACATAAAAAATAAATTAAAAAATAAAAATAAAACAAGGGGTTGGAAAGATGGTTCAGTGGATAAATTGCTTGCTGCATAAGCCTGAGCACTGGAGTTTGGATCCCTAGCATCCATGTAAAAAAGCTGATCATGGCAGCAAGCATCTATCATCCCAATAGTAGGGAGCCAGAGGTAGGAGGATCCTGGTGGCTCTCTGGTCAGCCAGTCTAGCCAATCAGTGAGTTCCAGGTTCAGTGAGAGACCGAGTCTCAAAACATAAGGTGAAAAGTGATAGAGAGCACTGACTGAACACCTATCATGTAACCACCATCCTAGGTTCTAGAGATTCAGAGCTTCAAACTGGTGGTGAATACAGATATTCAGCCCATCATATAAATGAATTTGTGATCACAATAGGACCGGAGGGGAGAAATACTCCATTCTGAGAAAATATGAGGTAGGGAGGGAATTGAGGGACTAACACCCATCTAAAGGGCCAAGGGAGGCTTTCCTGTAGAGATGAGGGCTAACCTAGTATCTGGGAGGACTAACTGGCTATAGAATTTTCCAGCTAAATAGAAAACATGTATACAAGCCCTATGGCTTGGGGACTAAGATTCCTTCCACACAGCAGAGGCGGGCAGTGTGACTGGAGTGTCAGAGTGAAGGCAGCAGGACACCAGATGACACTGAGGAAGGGAGAAAACCAGGTTCCAAAGGCAAAGAAAGACTGGAGGCTGGAGCCAGACACAATCAGATCTGCTCCAAAAATAGTACCCCAGCTGTTGTGTAGAAATGGACTGAGAAGAGGCAAAGTGTGTATGGGAAAAATAGGCAGAAGGCCAAAGAGAGGTCCTGAGGAGCCTGAAGTGCACAGCATGAGCTGTGAGTATGGGAGGAGAAGAGTCTGAAAGGCAAAGGTAAACTTGACACTAGAGCAATGGGAAAGGGAGGGGCTGGGTGGCTGGAAGAATAGAAGTCTTAGTGTTTGCAACTTCCTTGGTGGCCCAAGGCAGTCTTCATCCTTAATAGTGAATGAAGCAAAGAAAATGTCACAAACAACAGGCTACTAAGTCAGAGCCCTTCCTCACACTCATCACGAGACTACTTCACTATAGAATTGGTTTTCAGCACTTTACTTTATTCATAGGGAAAACAGAAGACAATATAAAATGCACATCAAATGCTGCTCATGGAGGCAATAAGATTTTGACAGCTTCAAAAATTATGAGGGATAATTTGAGTTGTCCTTAAAGGAGCCGTCTATTCATCGAAATTCAGTGCTACTATCCCTGATGGGAGGTACTTTCACACACCTGACTGAAGATAACACTAAACATTCAATACAGACACCAATCCAACCACAATGGTTCTATTGCCTCTTCCCACAAGCACAAAGTGAGATCCAAAGACTCACATCTGTAATTCAGGAGATTAAGGGTTCAGCCCTAAGGCTGCTTGACCCTTGAATACTAAGATCTTTCCATCATGCCACTGTGCTTTGTCTACAGCTAAACTGGGCCCTTCTGATATTCTCACCTAGAAAGCATTCCTGACTGGCCACCCCCACCCCAGTCCATCCAGAGCTCCAAATAGCTGATTTTCTTACCAGTCAAAAGTCAACCCTATAAAGCGCCTGTGGTAGTTTGAATGAAAATGTCCCCCACAGGCTTCAAGTATTTGGAAATTTTGTCCCCAGATGATGGTGCTGTTTTGGCAAGTCTTATAAAGTGTGGCTATCCTGGGGGACACACGTCACTGGGGGTGGGCTTAGAGAGTTCTTAAGCCTTGCGGGATCTCCAGTCACTTTCTTGCTTCCTGTGCCTGTGTGATGATGCAAGAGCTCAGCTCCACTGCTCCTGCTCCAGCCACCTCCCCTCCCTGCGCCTTCCTGCCACAATAGATTCTAATGCCCCCTTGTAACTATAAGCTCAAATAAACTCTTCCTTTCATAAATTGCTTTGGTCAGTGTTTCTATCACAGAAACAGAAAATTAACTAATATACTTCCAAAGCAACATTTGATATCTATAACTATAACCATTAACTAGAGCTCAGGAAATAATTCATGTTGAATGATTAACCAGGGCAAAACTTACTGCGGAGTGAACTTTTTGACCCTTGGCACTTGTTGCTTCAGAATGCCCCAATAAAGCCATGTTCCATCTAATTTCCTTATGAGCTACCATGGTGTTAAAGCCCACCTAACTACTTCTATCTTGACTCATAACTAAACGATCCAGAGTAACCCTAGTCAATTTCTCATGCATAACTTTTTCTTTTGGTATTTTTGGTATTTTTGAGACAGGGTCTCTCTATAGCCCCCAGCTGGCCTGGAAGTTGAGATATAGATCAGGCTGGCCATGAACTTGGAGATCCACCTGCAATGGCCTGCGGAGTGCTGGGATTAAAGGCATCCACCACCACGGCCAGCTCCTGCATAGTTTTTCCATAAACTACAAACAGATAAATATTGTATACACAGGACTGGAGAGATGGATCAGCAGTAAAGAGCACTGACTGCTCTTGCAGAGGACAGGGGTTCAATTCCAAGCACCTACATGGCAGCTAACTTCTGTTCCAGGGGATCCAATGCCCTCTTCTGACCTCCTTGGGCATTGCAAAACACAGGTACACTTACACACATGCAAGTAATATATTCATACATATAAAATAAAAGCAAAATTTTTTAAAAATGTGATATACACAGAACTTTACAACTGGATCATGACTCTAGGAATGTGCATGACTTTGATACCAGCTTAAAGATAAAGCAAGTTTATTCTACAATAACTAGTATGAAATACTTTGTGTTCTAATATAGAGGCTCTTTTGTGTCCTAATACATGAGCAAATTGTGGGGCTCTTACCAGGCTTCATACCACCCAGGGCCATGCTTGTTTTATTAAATCCAACAATAAACTACATTCTGTGCAATTCAAGATCTGTCTGCTTCTCTTTCAGTCTTATGATACATTGGAGAAAGCCCTCATACATCAAGACTGGACTGTTACAGAACACTTAACTTTAGATAATTGAGTCACAAATCTACACAGACTGTTACAGTATGAATGCTGGGTGTTCATTCCAAATCCCATATTGAAACTGAACACCCAAGGTGATGTACTTGAAGGTAGACTGTTGAGAGCTGATGAGGTGATCAGAGAAGAGCATTCATGAATAGAATGAGTGCTCTTATAAACAGGTGGGAGGCACAGGCAGGTGGGTCTCTGTGAGCTCCAGGCCAGCCAGGGCCAAAAAATAAGGTCCAGTCTCGGAAAACAAATAAAACATACAAACACTTAAAAAAAAAAAAAAGCCTGTTGCCTTTCTTGCCTTTTCCAGCAATTAGTTATTTATTTTTGGTGCTGGATATCAAACCCAGAACCTTGCTCATGCTACGTAAGTGCTTTACCACCCAGTTTACTTCCACAGTACCTCCAAAGACTTAAAAACCCAACCTATTGGAGGCTGGAGAGATGGCTTAGCAGTTAAGAGCATTGGCTGTTCTTGTATAGGACCTGGGTTCTGTTCCGAGCATCTACATGCTGGCTAACAACTGTCCTTAACACCAGTTCCTGGCGATCCAAGGACTCTTTTGACCTCCATGGGTATTGCACATGGGTGCATTGACATACACATAGGCAAAACATTCATACACATAAAACAAATTAATTTAAAATTTAAAATCCTCACAAAACCCCCAAAACCAATCAATAAATACCCTACATCACTGCTCTCACTGATTTGACACTCACATCCTGATTATATTCCAAGAAGACATGGAAATTTAAATCTTTCCTTAAAATAGGATGTGCTGCAACACAACACAGGAACACTTCATGTATGGCAACTGTCTTCTTAAATATTGCCAGATACTCACTAGAAACAACACACAAGATCAAGAGTAACAAATATATCAACTAGGAAGTCACTTGCAACAGTTCTTTTCCACACACACACATCGAAGTACTCTAAGTGCAAAATTCGGAAACTAAAGCTGTTGTGTGTGAAAAAAATTCTTAGTTGTACTTTTTAGTAAATATATAAAATTTATTTCTGAAAAAGCCTTCATGCTAGTTTAGTATTTACTGCATTTAAAAGTTAATATCTAAAGCTTTACAAACAATTCTTACTCTGCAAGCGGGTGTTAAGTGTCAGTATTCAAGAATTGGTTTGTAGTGCTAGAGAAATTATTTAATGCAACCTTAATTATGCAATTTCTATATAATTACAGCTTTTAAACAACTGTGTAGAAAGAAGTACCCAAACCTCAGTAAGCATGTTTTCAGTGTTAATTATTTTCACATAATGGCCCAAATATTCGAGAAAGAGCCACCATAGAGATACTGTTCATGGCATTATATTTAAAAAAATCTGTTTAAGGTATTTTAGATCATCAATGAATGCCAGCAACCATACAAGTCAGTTTGAGGGTAGAAAAGCCACACAAGGAAAAGGCCTGATATTCTTGCTTCAACTACGTGCAAGAAGGATAAATTTTATGTACCAGCAGACAGCAGGCTCAGTGTTGGGACGAGTTTGGTCCTTGTGAGGGTAGTCATTCAGTGAAGACAAAAAAGGAGAAGGCAGAGGATGGAGGTAGCAGAAGAAAAAACCCAAGGTTCTGTTATCCAACCCCTAACCGGACCACAGAAGAACCACAATCAGGGCCACTGGAAAATCAGAGACTGTTCCAAATTAATGTCTCAGCTCTATTTGCAGCCTTCAGTCTTACAAGTGTTAAGGATATACTGCTATCAGACCATTGTCTGCACCCAGCACTGCAGAATTCTTACAATAGCTGTCGTTACACTCTGACAAAGACCTACTTTGCTTAATAATCTTTTTACTTTGAGACAGGGTCTTACTATATAGCCCTGACTGGCCTGGAACTCACTATGTAGACTAGGTTAGCTTCAAACTCATAGACATCTGCCAGTCTCTACCCCCAGAGTGTTAGGACTAAAGGTGTGCACCATCACACTCAGTTCATCTATTTTCCAGAAGGCATCTAGCAGCAGTGTGAAGATTTGCTTGAAAACAAACTAAGCAGAAAAGTAAAGGAAATGCATGAAAGGGAAAAATGGCCAGAAAAAGAGAAATGGGAGTGACAGTAATACAGGAAAAATCCTTCCCTGGACAACTCTCAAAATACTGGTAAGGCCCTTGAGTGCTCCCACTCACATGGCCCGCTGGCATTGTTTTCTTTTTTCACTGTGCATGTCTGTCATGGCATGCATGTGGTGGTCAGAAGATAGCTTTATGGAGTCGGTTCTCTCCTTCCATCTTTAGGTGGATTCCAGGGTTTGAACTCAAGCAGGCTTGCTTGGAAAGTGCTTTACTACTGGGCCATCTCACCACCTCTACCCTATTACTCAACAAAGGGGAGGGGAAACTATTTTCAGGAACTATTAAAATTCCATAACTTTTCAAAGATTTAATATGTTTTGAGTATATGAAACTAATAGTAATTTATTAATTTTTTGTATGTGTGACTACATGAGGGTGCCAATGGAGGCCAGAAGAGGGTGTCACATCCCCTAGTTATCTAATGTGGGTCTAGGTACCGAATCTCTGGTCCTCTATAAAAGCAGCAAGTGCTCTTAACCTTTGAGTCATCTCTTCCATGTCCCATGGATAGTCATTTAATAATAAAAAAATTCTTAACTATTCTCCTTAATTTGCCCCTATTCTTTTCTTTTAAGTTAGAAGCAGCAAGCAGAATAAAGGAAATTATATATCCAAGCACTTCTATATTTTATTTTTGAAAGGGGGACTCATGTAGCCCAGGCTGGACTTGAGTTGCTGATCTTCCTGCCTATACCTCCCAAGTGCTGAGATTACAGGTATGTGCCACCATGCCAGACTTTTCTTTTTGTATTTTGTTTTAAAGAAAACATGCAAAATGTTGCTCAGCACACTCTCCCAACACAAACTGGGAGTTTTAGAGGTGGTACATATTGAGAAAGAGAACTAAGTTGGTAATAACTGAGGCCTTAAAAATGATTTAAATTCATATGCTGCTTTTAAAAGTCATGTTCTCTTCCTACTCTTTTATAAGCTTTTAGATTTCAGAATTTATTTACATTAATTTGAAGAATCTGACAATGGAAACAACTCTCTAAATTTCCTGTAGACTCTGATCATGATCATTAATGCTAGCTGATATGACTTAAATAAACCTGGATCTTTCAGAGTAAGTATGGTGAAATGGCTAAAATAATGAGACACCAGAGAGCACAAAAAAAGCCATTAAAACAAGCACAGTTAACAAAAGCACAACAAAACCATCACGTACGCTTCCAGCTCCTGTTTCATCTTTGTGGATTCCTACTTTGTCATCGGCCCTTCCCCTTCTCCAAGCTTCTGTAGCTTTTCCTGTGAAGCATCAAAATCAGGTCTTGGTGGTGCTGGAGGGATCTATAACAAAACCAAGTCACTAATTTTAAGGGAATATTCCATATTCTTTTCTTTAACATTGTGTGTGTGTGTGTGTGTGTGTGTGTGTGTGTGTATCAGGATAACCTGTGTGTGACAGTTATCGGGGGTAACTTGTGTGTGACAGTAGGTTCTCTCCTTCCACCAATGTGGGACCAGGAGACAAATGCTACCCCTCAGGGTTGGTGGTGATGGCTTTATCTCATGAGCCATCTCACCAACCCTCTCATTTCTTGTAGCATTGTACCATAGTCACCTTAAAAGGCTGGTCTGAAGCTGGACAGGGATGGCTCATGACAGTGGATGGCTACAGGTTTGAGGTCAGCCTAAGCTACATGGTATGCTCCAGAAGAGCCTGACCTACAAAGTGAGACCTTGCCTCAAACAACACTGTTCTGAGAATGCTAAAGGTAGATTGAATGAACTGAACACTAGAAATACCCAAACTCAGATTAGAGAATTTCACTAGTTCTAGAAATTAAGATCTGTGTCTCTTTATATCAAGAAAGAAATAAGTATAAGACTGTTTCTTTTTTTTTTTTTTTTTTTTTTTTTTATTTTACTGAATATGGTGGGTCATGCCTTAATTTTTTTTTTCATTTGTTTTGTTTTTGTTTTTGGCATTGAAATAGTTCTCAAGGACTGGAGAGCAAGCTCAGCAGGTAAAAGCACTTCCGCCACACAAGCCTGCCAACCTGAATTTGTATCCCCAGAATCCATGCAAAACCCAGATGCCACTAGGTGTGGTGGTGCATGCCTTTAATTTTAGCACCAGGGAGGCAGAGGCAGGCAGATCTCTGTGAGATCAGGTCAGTTCTATACAGTTAATTCAAGGCCAGCTGGGGCTAAAGGGAGACCCTGTCTGAAAACGTCCAAAAAGAAAGAAAGGAAGGGAGGGAGGGAGGGAGGGAGGGAGGGAAAAGTCAGATGCAGAGGCACGTGCCTGCAATCCTACTGGCATGCCCCCTCCCACATATATATACCTACACACAAAATTAAAAAAATTAACACTTAACATTTTTTAAAAAATAGTTTTCAGGGGCTGGAGAGATGGCTCAGCAGTTGAGAACACTGGTTGTTCTTGATGAAGATTCATGTTCAAATCCCAGCACCCACATGGCAGCTAATGGCTGTCTGTGTCTCCAGTCCCAGGGGATCTGACAGCTTCTTCTGACCTCCACAGGCATTACACAACACTGGTGCACTTACGGACATGCAGGCAATACACACATATACATAAAATAACAATAAAAAATTTAAAAAAATTTTTAAAAATTAGTTTTCAAGCTGGCCATGGTGGCACATACATATAAGGCCAGCTTGGTAGGCTGAGGGAGGAAGACAGCAAGTTCAAGGCCACCCTGGACAACTTAGTAAGGAGCCTGTCTCAAGGAAAAATAAAAAAGGGGTTGGTAAGATGATTCAGGGAGTAAAGGCCCTTGCCTCAGTGCCTGATGGCCTGTTCTCAGGGACCCACATGAAGGACTCCCCAAAACTGTCTTTTGACCTTCATACATGCACCCTCTGACACAATAAATACATAAATGTGAGAAAAAAACCAATACGCTGGGGTGTAATGCTTACTAGTAGAGGGCTTGTCTAGCATGCAGGTCCCACACAGGATGGGTCTGATCCCCATAACTGCAAAAACAAGTTAAAATAAAATTGTTCCTAGAGCCAGTGAGATGGCTCAGTTACGTAGTGAGATGGCTCAGTGGGTAACAATAGTTGCCACCAAGCCTGACCACCTGAAGCCCACATGGATGAAGGAGAGAACTGGTTCCTGCAAGTTGTCTTCCAAAATTAAAAAGGGTCCTAGCCAAGCAATTTTAGAACAGCCTTTTTTCTTTCTTTTTTTTTGGTATTTTTGAGACAGGGTCTCTTTGTAGCCCCAGCTGTCTTGGAACACACTACGTAGACCATGCTGGCCTTGAACTCAGAGATCCGCCTGCCTCTGCCTCCTGAGTGCTGGGATTAAAGACGTGCACCACCATGCTGGACTAAACTCCAAATTTTTTCAAATTATTAAAAGATACAGGGGTGCAGACAGGACAGGTGATCTAAATACAACCAGAATATACTTTATGAAATTCACAAAATTTCAATTAAAAAAAGGCAAAAATAAATAAAATGAAACAGAAAACAAGCTGGCATGGTAGCACGTCTTCAATCCCATGATTCAGATCGCTATGAGCTTGAGACTAAGTGGTCTACATAGAGGTTTTAAGCCTGTCAGGGGTACATAGTGGAATTTTTGTCAAAAAAACAAATAAAATTAAACCAGTTAAGAAACTGTGGTGGTACATGCCTGTAATCCCAGCACTCAGGAGGTAGAGATAAAATGGCCAGGAGTTGCAGGCCAGTCTAGAATATATAAGACCCTGTATCAAACAACAAACAAAAAATCAATACCAGTTTAAATGCCAGTTGTAGCACACACCTGAAATTTTAGCACTTGAGGGGTGGAGGCAGGAAGATCAAGAGTTTGAGGTCAGTATCCTCTATACAGCCAAGTTCAAGGTCAGCCTTGAGGACAAGAGATCTTGTCTCAAAATTCCAAATATAAAGACAAACAAATAAATAGTGGAAAAAAAAAAAACTGCGACAAGAGAAGGATCACACCAAGGAAAGCAACAGCTCCAGAAGCATCACAGACAATTCCGTACATACCCACTGAGCACCTACTATACCACTATAACATCTTTGTAGGCAATCAAAACAGTCTATAGAGAAAGCAGTAAAAAAAAAACCCATCACACAAGAAGGTAGAGGGAAAAGGCAGAGTTAGAATGGAAAAAGAGACTGCACTACTGGTCTTTCACCAAAATCTGAGCTACAGAAAGGAAACAAATGACTGAGAGGGAGTGCTGGCCATGGGCAGAGACAGAACCAGGTCACAATGTCTCCAGTGAATTCACAATTCAATTCACAAATCTGAATGTGGTCAACAGCTGGGGAAGAACTACCTACTCAGTTACAACATCTTAAGAAGTCTTCCAACCTCTAAGTAAACTACCTACTCAATTACAACATCTTAAGAAGTCTTCCAACCTCTAAGTATCTCTTCACTTATGGGTTTTTAGACCACACAGTTTGAAACACTCCCTCAATCTCCAGGCCAAGTGCACTGCAATACTAATAGTAAGAATGTAAGTTTGCTGGGTGTGGTGGCTCATGCTTATAACCCTAGCACTTGAGAGGCAGAACAAGAAAACTGCTGCAGTGAGCTCAGGTCAGGAAAGGGCCAAGCTACATAGCGAGACACAATCTTAAAAAAAAAAAATGAATTCAAGTTAGACTGAGAAAATACAACAGTCTCAAAACTCAGGGCAAAAGGTGGTAGGCCAATGTCTTTTAACTGCCATGTTTTAAAAATCACATCAATTACTAAAAATGTTAAAAAAAACTGCATGAGTATGTAAAATGCTCTCAGAAAAGAAGGAGGCTAAAGAGATGGGTCAGCAGTTAAGAGCAGTGGCTGCTTTGGCAGAGGATGCAGGTTCGATTCCCAGCACCCACATGGAGGCTATGTGCCATCTTTAATTCCAGTTCCAGGGGACTCCAAAGCCCTCTTCTGACTCTGTGTCATTGCACAACATGGGTGCACTCACATACATGCAGGCAATACACTCATACACATAAAGTAATAAAATAAAATATTAAAATAATAATAATAAATAAAATCTAAAAAAAGAAAAAAAAAACTTTGAGCTGAAGAGGTGGCTCAGCCGTTAAGACACATACTGTTCTTGCAAAGGACCCAAGTTCAGTTCCCTGCTCTGTGGGATAGCTTACATCTATGTAACTCAAGTTCCAAGAGGATATAACAGTTCTGCCCTCTCCAGGCACACACATCTACCCCACCCCTCATAATTAAAAGTAAAATAAGGGCTGGAGAGATGACTTAGTCCTTAGGAGAACTTACTGTTCCTCCAGAAGACCTGAGTTTGGTTCCCACCAACCCAGACTGGGTGGCTCACAACCACTTATAATTCCACCCATGTGCAGGGGATCCAATGCTTTCTTCTGACCTCTGTGGGCACCTATGAACATGTGGCATATACTAACATAGAAAAATACATTTTAAAAAATTGGGACTGGAGAGATGGCTCAGTGGTTGAGAGCACAGGCTGCTACTGCAGAGGACCCAGTTTCAATTCCCAGCATCCATAGCCATTGCATGATACAACACAGGTGCACTTATATTCATGGAGGCAATACACTCATATACATAAATAAAATAACAAATAAAATATTTTTAAAAGAAAAATACATAAAAATAAATCTATACTTAAAAAAAGAAAATGAAACCTCAATACTTACAATGCAACCTGCACACTCTGAATTTTCAAAGAAGGAATCATGAAGCCAGATAAATTCCTCATGTTGTCGAACAACAGAAAATTCATTTTGTTTAAAATTTGGCAATGAACTCTGCAAAGATAGCAGCAATTCTCTTGAATAAAAGTAAAAATTGCAGAGAAAGAAACAATAAACATTTCACAACTTAAGATTTTTTTTTTTAATTAGCTTTATGTGAAGGACTGTAAGTGACTTAATTTAAATGCTGGTATGAAAACTATAAGATAACCAGGCAAAATTATCCTCAGATCTTTGGAAAAATCAGTCATTGTATTGTACTGCTAACACCACTTAACCTACCAAATATAGGCCAAACTCAACTATTCCTTTTCTTTTCTTTTTTTTTTTTTTTTTTTTTTTTTGGTCTTTTTGAGACAGGGTCTCCCTGTAGCCCCAGCTGTCCTGGAACTCACTATGTAGACCAGGCTGGCCTTGAACTTCTAGAGATCCGCCTGCCTCTGCCTCCCCAGTGCCGGGTCTAAAGACCTAGGCCACCATGCCCGGCTTAAGCTCAACTATTCTAAGAAAAAGAGATCTGCAATCTGAAAATGTATCTGAGAGCCAAAATACAATCATTGTAAGAAAGTAATTTCACTAGCGAGAGGAATACACACACCATAAAAGAAAATAACTACTATATTATATGTAAAAATCAGGCATGGTGGCTTATGCCTGTCATCTTAGTACTTGGGAAATGGAGATAGGAAGACCAGTAGTTCATGGTCATCCTTGGTAACATAGCCTAGTGGCTCAGGCCTATACTCTGAGCTACTTTGAAGACTAAAGAAGGAAGATTTTAAGTACAAAGCCACCTGGGGTATAGAGCTGAGTTCAAAGCCCATCTGGGCAGCACAGGGAAATCCGGTCTCAAATAAGTTTTAAAAGTGGGGAGACAGTGGAAGGGGGGAAAAGAGTGGGCATGGGGGGTGTCAAGATGTAGATCGGTGGTACAGTGAAGACCTACCCCCCAAAGCCATAGGTTTACTGTCTAGTATAAAAAATAATATGCCCACCCACATATAAACCTAGAAATTAAATTTACATTATGTCTAGGTGCTGTAATTCCTAAGAGCTAATCTTCAAAAAGTAACTTCTCTAGTGGCTGGAGAGATGGCTCAGTGGTTAAGAGCACTTACTGCTCTTGCAGAGGACCCAGGTTTGATTCCCAGCATCCACATGGTTGCTAACAACAGTCTGTAATTCCAGTTCAGGGAATCTGATGCTCTCCAAACTCTCTTCTCACCTCCATGGGCATTTTACAACATGGGCACACTTTTATACATGCAGGCAATACACTCATACACATAAAATTAATACATAAATTTAAAAAACTAACTTCCCTAAATCAGTTTCTTAAAATAACAGTGAATTACAAACTGTGCTTCATTCTGTTACATTTAAAACTCATGCTCCATGGAACTGGAGAGATGGCCCAGCAGTTAAGAGCACTGAGTATTCCTACAGAGGACCTGGGTTTAGTTCCCAGTACCCACATGGAGACTCACAACTGTCCATAAATGCAATTCCAGGGGATCTGACATCCTTTTCTTGTCTTTGGGCACTGCACACATGTAATGCATACACATACAAATAAACCTTTTAAAAACCCACAAGTTCCAATCAACATATTACATATGTAACATTAGCATGTCTAAAGTAACACAAAGTACAAAGCCCCATTTACCTTTGTGTGAACTGTAAATTTGACTTTATCCCTTTCACTGAGGGCATCAGAAATGTCCACTTGCAGAGCAGCATCACTTTGAAGATCTACATATACTGCTTTAAGCTAGAAAAAGAAAGTAATACCTTAAAGAAAATTACCTTTTAAAAGACATCTCATGAGCCGGGCATAGTGGCACATGCCTTTAATCCCAGCACTCTGGAGGCAGAGGCCAGCAGATCTCTGTGAGTTCAAGGCCAGCCTTGTCTACATAGTGAGTTCCAGGACAGCGGGGGCTACAGGGAGATGCTGTCTCAAACACAAACACACACACACACACACACACACACACACACACACAAAAGTCTCTTTGGGCAGCCCAGGCTGGCCTCAAACTTGTGCTCTGCCTGCCTCTCTCTGTTTTTGGAATAAGGGCTGGAATTAAGCCAGGCTCTGTGTGCTTTTATGTAACTTCATTCTTCTCCCAGACAACAAGACAATGCAAAACCAAAACAAAGGGAGCAGGGGGTGGCCCTCTCCAGGGATCCTAACACTCTGGAGGCTGATGAAGAACTGAGTTTAAGGCCAGGTTGACCTTGTCTCAACTCCTCCTCCTCCATCACCACCACCAAGAAAAAAAAGAGAAAAGAAAAACGTAGGGAATCTCTTTCCTTTTTTGTTTCTTTAACTATACTAAGGCTACTTTTAAGGTATTTTTTTGTGGTAATGGATCCCCAAAGAGATCTATATCCATGTCCCTGCAATCCATGAATGGACCTTATATGGCAAAAAGTACCTTTGCAGATGTTAATCAATTGAGGATCTTGAGGTATACTGGTGGGCCTTAAATAAAATCACATGTATCTTTATAAAAGGAGGCTAAGGGAGAATTGAAACAGATACCAGTGCAACTGAGAAGATAATGACCACAGGACTCGGAGTAATACACCCACCAATCAAGGACTGCTGGCAGCTACTTCCACACTGAAAGAACACCAGGAAGAGACCCTGGAAGACTATTCTGCAGGGAAGACACTGGATTCCAGCTCACTGGTGCTAATTTCTAACTTCTGACTTCCAGAATTATGAGACTACACTTCTGTTGTTTTAAACCAAGTTTGTGATAATTTGTTACAACATCTGCAGAAAACTAGTGCATTTACCATACAGCCTTTATAATACCAGCTTTGCATTTCCCTATTCTGTTCTTGGCCTTTTGTTTTCTGAGATATCACTATGTAGCACTGGCTGGTCACAAACTCACAGAGATCTTCCTGCATCTGACTTGGGCCCTAATTTTCTCCTTTTCTTTTTTGGGTGTGTGCATGTGTGTGATCAAACCCAGAGTCTTGTACATAGTAGGCAAGTGGTGTACCACAGAGCTACATCCTCAGCCCACATTTCCCACAGCAAAAAACAAAAACAAAAACAAAAAACAACAAAACAGAATTATCAGACTGATGAAGCAGCCTACCAAATTGGGAGTCAGTTGAGTGGAGATTGATATCCAGAATATGTAAAGAACTCAAAAATTTAATACCAAAAAATAAATAAATAACCCGATTAATAAATGGGCAAACATTTGTTATGTTTTCATTGCCTACATTAGTATTTCCTAAACATAACTGATACTACAGGGTACCAGGTGTGCTGTGGCTCCAGGCCAGCCTGAGCTACAAGGAGAGAACCAGTATCTTAAAGCAAAGAACTGCCGAGAGTACAAGCATACACCTTTAATCATAGCACTTGGGAGGCAGAGGCAGGCAGACCTCAATTCTAGGTCAGTTTCATAGTGAGACCCTGTTCCCTTTCCCCCGCCCAAAAAAGCTTTACAATTCATTTGAGTTTTAACAAGCATACAGATTGCATGCCAAATTGAGATACGGCACATTTCTATCATTTCTAGAAAATTCCTTTATACACCTTTAACAAATTCCCTCCCATCCTTATGCCTTTAGTTTCTTTTTTCTTTTTTTTCTTT
>NW_008331828.1:635034-650031 GCF_000622305.1 Nannospalax galili
CAGAAAAGTAGACACACAGGATAATTTTGTTTGACAAGAAGTTGCACTTCATATACTGAGCAGTCTTTTTTCCATGTCGTTCCTAATCACCAAGATGTATAATGGCAGTCAGTCTCTAAAATGAAATGGCACTGCTTCCTAAGTGCATCAGGTGGTGTGCATAGAAAGAGAAAGTCACTCCCATATCAGCACAAACTTCACCGAGAGCTAATGTGCTATATATTGCTTCAATGTGTATCTTTAGATTTAAACATACCTGAAATAGATGTATCATGAAAAGTTTTATTTTTTAATTTTTATGCATACGAGTGTACTGCCTGCATGTATGTAAGTACACTTGTGTTGTGCAATGCCTGAGGAGGTCAGAAGAGAGCTGGATTCCCCTGGAACTGGAGTCAAGAATGGTTGTTAGCCACCATGTGAGTGTTGGGAACCAAACCCGGATCCTCTGCAAAAGTGGTCAGTGCTCTTAACCACTGAGTCATCTCTCCAGCCCCATTGACAAATTATATTTTAACTGATAACATTTTTTCTTTTTTAATTATCACACAGGAAAAAATAAAGTTCAATCACATTCACTTTAGATTTCATAAAGCATTATATTGTAAATGTAATGTCAATTACATAAAACAAATTTCGTGGGCAGACTTCTATGTTTAGGAGGGAAAAATCAGTAACTTTAGAAGATTTTATTAGGGGAAGGACTTAACGAGCTTGTGAGTCACAAACATATAATTAAATTTCTGAAAGTAGTGAATTCAGTTGGGAAAATTTCTAATTACATGACATTTAACTGGTTTAATTTTTATTTGGGCTAATAAACTTTGTACTTTCTTTAGAGACTGACTAGGTTAAACATTTGTATCAGTCAAAGAAAGAGTAGGATACAAAATGTGGATTAAGCAACAAAATATGGTTATCATTCAAAAGTAAATTAAAGATTCCAAGCTAGGTGTGGTGATACACACATGCATTCTAGGACTTGGGAGACAAGAGCCCAGAGGATCAAAGGTTCAAGGGATCCTCAGTTACACAGACATCTGAGGTCAGCCTGTTTATATGATTCTGCCTTAAAATGGAAAAAAAAAAACCCTGTCCAATTGCTGGCTGGTTATGTCTCAACATATAATATCTTTGACAAAAAGACATGGTCCATGGGCCAGCCATAGTGGCACATGCCTCTAATACCAGCAAAGGCAGGTGAATCTCTGTGAATTCAAGTCCAGGCTGGTCTACATAGCGAGTTCCAGGCCAGCTGGGGCTATGGGGGGACCCTGTCTCAAAAAGACCAAAAAAAAAAAAACAAAACAAACAAAAATAACACAAGACATGGTCCAGAGAGTTGGCTCAGTAGGTAGAGGTGCTTATTGTAAAGTAAGGTGACCTGAATTCAATCCCAGGGACTCCAGGTCAAAAGAACAATCATCAACTTTCAAGTTGTTCTCTGACCTCCACAAACACACTGTGGCACATGCACCCCCCCCACACACACAAAAACACACAAATATAATTTGAAAAAAAAGTACAGTCCTTATCATTTACTAGTAATAACTACATAACAGTACATTATAATTACCAGTTAAGTATATAGTTTAGAACATTCCCTTTGTGTGTGTGTGTGTGTGTGTGTGTGTATGTATGTATGTATACATGCACATGCCATTGGGCATGTCTGGAGGACCAAAGCTGAACAACCTGTGTGTGTTTATTCTCTCCTTCAACCATGTGGTTCTCAGGGATTAAACTCAGCCCATCAAGTCTGGCAGCAGGTGCCTTTACCCACTGAGCAATCTCTCAAGTCCTAGAACATTCCTTTTTTCCCCCTTTGGTCTTTTTGAGACAGGGTCTCCCTGTAGCCCCAGCTGGCCTGGAACTCACTATGTAGACCAGGTTGGCCTTGGACTCAAGAGCTCTGCCTGCCCCTGCCTCCCCACTGCTGGGACCAAAGGTATATGCCACCATATGTAGTCCCTCCCTAGAACATTCTTTAGAAATCAGTTTATTTTGCTGGTAAAGCAAATGTATGGAGATGGATAGAGGAAAAAAAGGAAGAAGGAAAAAAACAGCCCGTTATTGTAAGCTCCCACTGGTTTCTTGCTTCTGCTTTGCCCTTCTGCAATTTGTTCCTTACAGAACCACCGCTACAATCTCATTCACAAGAAATTATTCCTGTGCTGAAATGAGGGGTTCCCACTTGGGGAAAAGTCAAAGTCCTTATAGTGGTCCTCCAGATATAAGATCTCCATCTGACATCAAATCTAGTCCACTGTGCTCCTGGCCCACTGCAATGCTGCCAACTATCTCCCTGGGTTCCTTGAACACACAGCCATGCCACCTTGGAATTCTTTGCACTTACTGCTTCCCCAGGCAACAACCACTTTTTTCTTCCCCAAGTGGAACCTCTGTAACTCAGGCTGGCCTGGAATTCACCATGTAGTCTAGGCTGGCCTTGAACTCCCTCTGATGCTCCTGCCTTAGGTGCTCAGGTTGTTGAGATAAAGAAGTGATTCACCATGAATGGCCCCACATGGTAGCTCACAACTGCCTGTAACTCCAGTTGTGGGGATCTGGTACCCTCTTCCGGCTTCCATAGGCACCAGGGACACATGCACTATACACACATGTAGGCAAAACATTCATAGAAAATAAACTAAATCAGTATTTACAAAGACCAAACCCTCAGCACTTCCTAGTGCCTGCAGCTTTTACCACTATGCACTTTAAATTCTGTCTTCTAGCCATACCTCCCTTTTGCAACCTCAGCCCCAGTAAGATCAGGCACTACAAGCAGAACCGAATTACCCACACATGCCACCCTTTCTTCTGGTAGGCCCTCCCTTTTCCCTGAGAGTCTACAAAATTCTAGATTAGTATTTAGGAGTTAGCTCATTTTGGTGACAACAAAGAGGTTAAGAGCCAGACCCTGGAGCTAAACTGCAGCTCCTACTGGCTGTATATGACCTGGGCCAGTTAAGTCTTTCGGAATCTGTGTAAACCTGGTACATACCGCATACATTGCAAATTTTAAAGTAGAATTTCCAGCCAAAGAACAGGTGTGCATGTGGAGCACTCTACAACACTGAAACACATACACAAAGTATGGAGGAGCCTCAGCAAAGACAAGCAGAGTAGAGCATGTGTGGGGAAGGATGGCACTGCGCAGCCAGCCACAAAGGGTCATGAACAGCAACAAATGCCAGCCTAAGGAGTTTGGACCTTACTCCAAAGGGAAATGATTTACTAATTTTTTTCCGAAATTTTATTATTTGTGTGTGTGTGTGTGTTTGTGTATGTGTGTGTGTGTGTATGCGTGCATTGCCTGCAAGTAGGTAAGTACACAGATGTCATGCAATGCCCTAGGACTGGAGTTATACACAGTTGTTAGCCGCCATGTGGGTACTGGGATTCGAACCCAGGTCTTCTGCAAGAACCACCAGTGTTCTTAAGTGCTGAGTCATCTCTCCAGCCCCAATTTAATCATTTTAATTATTAAACTATAAGAAATACACTGGCGTGGTGGTGCACACCTTTAATGCCAGCACCTGGGAGGCAGAGGAAGGCGGATCTCTGTGCGTTCAAGGCCAGCCTGGTCTACATAGTGAGTTCCAGGAGAGCTGGGGCTACAGGGACACCCTGTTTCAGAAAGACAAATACAAAACAAAACAAAATACTGGTTTTGCCGGGCTGGAGAGATGGCCGCTCTTCCAGAGGCCTCAGGGTTTCATTCTCTGCACCCACATGGCAGTTAACCCTCTACACCTCCAGTTAAAGGGATCTGATGCCCACTTCTGGCTTCCTCAGACACTGAAGGACATGGTACACTTATATGCAGGCAAAACACTCATTCACATTAAGTAAAAATAAACAAAAAAATATAAATACTGGCTTTTATTTTGCCTACTTACTGCTTTGTCCTTATTATTTTTGAATCTATGATACCTCTTTTTGCAACTTAGATCAAATATGCACATCATGCTTTTGTCAAAGACTCCTTTTCTAAAACTGGGCATTGTGATGCACACATGTGGTTCCAGCACTTGGGAATGGGAGGCAGGAAGATCAGGAATCTTGAGGCTACAGAGGGAGACCCTGTCTGAAAAACAACAAAATAAAACAACACAACAAAAAAGGGCCAATATAATGGCAGCAGTACCTTCCTCCAAGCTTGACAACTTGAGTTCAATCCCCAGGAACCACTTGGTAGAAGGAGATTCTAGCCTCCCGCGAGTTGTACGCAAATGAATAAATAAATAATTTCACAAACCATAAATGAAAAGATTCCTGAAAGACTGAGTAGATAAGCCAGGCAGGCACACATCTTTAATCCCAGCACTTGGGAGGCAGAGGCAGGTGGATCTCTGTGAGATCAAGGCCAGCCCGGTCTATACAGCGAGTGCCAGACCAGCTAAGGCTACAAGGAGACCCTGTCTCAAAAAGACCCCCTCCCAAAAAAGCAATGCCTTGAAGTTCTAATTATGGCTATCTATTTCTACCAGGATGGATATGATACATGGAAATTTAAATAAGCTAGGTATTTCTGATCCTGAATTAAGGAAACAGCGAAATAACTGTGTAAGTCATCAAACTTCAGTAAACAACAGAAACTTCTCAGGTGTCAGTTTAGTTTTTTAATGTTTCATTATTTTATTTTAACTTTACGTATATGAGTGTATTGCCTGCATGTATGTTAGCACACCTGTGTTGTACAATGCCTATGGAAGTTAGAGAAGGTGACTCTTCCTGGAACTGAAGTTACATACAGTTGTTAGCTGCCATGTAGGTTGTTAATTGTCATGTGGGTACTGGGAAACAAACCTAGGTCCTCTGCAAGAGTAACCGGTGCTTTTTACAATGAGCCATCTCTCTAGCCCCATCAGGTGTCAGTTTAAAAAGTGGTTGTTGGAGGACGGGGAAGTTTTTCAGTGAATAAAGGTGCTTACCGCCAAGCCTAATGACCCGAGTTGGATCCAGAAGACCACATTGTCCTCTGACCTCCAAGTGTGCACAGCACTCATGAACCCCATACATGCACTCACATTAAAGTAGGTAAATCAATGAATAAATAAATGTTAAATAAAAAGAAGAATGAAGGGCTCACAGGGTTAAGATCGTATTGATGGAACACAGTTTGCACAGTACATAACACAATGTCTAGTTAGTTACTATGATTCACCAGTGCCACAGCACCAAAATAAGGAAGAAATGGATACACACACACACACACACACACACACACATACATTCCTCTTTTTTTTTTTTTTAGAGATTTAGGCTTTCTTCCCTCCCTTTTTAAAAATGTTTTTTGGGGGGCACACATGCCACACACGTATGAAAGTTAGAGGGCAACTTGCATCCTCTCCTCCTTCTGTCTGGACCCTGGGGCTCATCCCTGACCCAAAGCAGCCCATGAAAAAAAGGAAGAGAGATGAAGATGCCCAGGAGAAAAACACAAAGGGCCCGGGCCAAAACTCCCCAAAAGAGGAGCCTGGGCCCACCCAGGATGACACAGCAGCCCTGGATGATGATTTCCCCAAGCTGCCCTGGCCAAGGCCATGGAGCCCAGGCTGAATGTGGACATAAAATGGCCCAGGAAGGCAAAGAGTTAGAAGATAGAAGCCTGGGTCCTAAAAAGTGGAGCAAACAGCCCGGGCCCATCCCTGACCTCAAGTCAGTCCTGTCCAGGTAGCAGAGCAAGGGCTGGTCACTGGATCAAGAGGGCCCAGGCTGAAGAGTCAAAAGGGACAAGCCTGGGCCTGACAAGAGGGCGCAAACAGTACAGGACTCACCCCTGTCCTGATTACACCAGCCCCCGAATAAACTAAAAGGGACAAAGTAGCTCTGCCACAAAAACCAAAAGTGCCCAGGCAAAATCCTCCAAGAGAGGATCCTGGGTTCACCCAGGAAGACACAGGAGCCCTGGGCAATCATTTTTCCCACGAAGCCCTGGTCGAGGTGGTGGAGCCTGGGCCGAATGTGGAAGGAACAGGGCCCAGGTAAAAAGTTAGCAGACAGAAGCCCGGGCCCACCACTGAGCACAAGCAAGTGCCCTCAATGGAACTGAGCCTGGGCTCAGCATCAGCCGATGAGGGCTTGGACTAAATGACAAAGAAAGGATCGTGGGCCCTACGAGGAGCAGGAATCAGCCTGGGCTCATGCCTCAACCAGTTGTGGTCAGAGTCAGAAAAATAAAGAACCGCAAGAGAAGGTAAAAAAAAAAAGACAAGAAAATGAAAGAAAGAAAAGAAGAGAGAGAAGAGGGCCCATGAAGTGGGAAAAGTAGCCCGGACCCACCCAAGGAGAGAAAGAGCCCTCTCCACGGAGGCCAAAACACCTAGGCCACCTCCTGGTACCACAGTCCCTGGCCAGACACCAGACAGGACCCAGCTGCTTTGGGGCCTGTTTTCCATCTGCTTTCAAAACCCCAGCTCCCAATGGCACCACTCAATGGGGTAGGAGCCCACGTGAGATCGTGCAAGACACCCAGTTCTCCAGACCTCCGAAGGATGAAGGAGAAGCCTGGCAAGGTGAGAAGAGTCAGGGTAGTGTGGACCACGCCCAATGTGCACCCACCCTGTCCCAGGCCAGTTGCTGTGGTTCAGGGAGCCAGGATCACACCACGGCCTCTGGCGATGTCCGGGCCCATCCAGGAAAGGACAGGCACCTGGGGAGAGCTCGCCAACCACGGTGGACTGATGCTGCAGCACAGCAAGAACTCCTGACCCCTCGCCGATGAAGGAACAGCCTGGCAGGATGGGAAACGGCAGGGTGTGTGCGCCACACCCTTTTTCACCGGGGACCAGAAGACCTCTTTCCATCCAAGCCAGGATCACACCAGGGCCCTTATTGGTGCTGAGATCTAAAATCAGATACTCTGGAAGAGCAGTACAGGCTTTTAACCACTGAACCATTTCTCCAGCTCCAAGTATTTGAATTTTTAAACCAGAGAAAGGCCCTCATAAGACAACCCACCCAAACATCGCTGCCCAAACGCTGCCCCCGTGTCCCCCTGCACCACCTCAACACACACCCCCAAATCCCAAACACCCCATGCATCCCACCCAACCAACTCACCTTTAAGTGCAGGCCTGTACCTTAGATCTAGGCAGCCAGGATCACACCATGGCCCTTGATGATGTCTGAACGCTACCAGGGAAGACAGACATCCCGGCTACAGCCCAGCATCCCAGGTGAGCTGTGACAAGAAAACAAAAGAAAGGAAAGAGGAGGGAGAAGAGGGCTGGGAATCAGGAAAAGGAGCCTGGGCCAACCCAAGGAGAGAGAAAAAGCCTTCTCTACAGGGGCCAAAACACCGACACAACCTCCTGGTACCCCAGTCCCTGGGCAGACACCAGATGAGACCCCCAGACTTGGTGCCCATTTTCCACCTACCTTCAAACCCCCAGCTCCCAACAGCACCACTCCACGGGGTGGGAGCCCCATGTGAGATCATGCAGGACACCCAGTTCTCTGGAGCGCCAATGCATGAAGGAGAAGCCTGGCAAGGTGAGAAGAGGCAGTTTAGTGTGGACCGAGCCCAACATGCAACCACCTTGTCCCAGGCCAGTTGATGTGGTCTAGGGCACCAGGATCACACCTCGGGCCCTGGTGGTGTCCAGGCCAATCCAGGGAGGGACAAACACCTGGGGAGAGCTCAACAACCCCAGTGGGCTGATGCTGAAGGATGGAAAGGCCTCCTGACACCTCGCGGATAAAGGGTGAGAAACGGCACCTCTCACCCGGCAGGGTGAGAAACAGCAGGGTGTATGGGCTGCAAAATTTTTACCTGGGCCCAGGAACCTTCCTTCCTTCCAAGCGGCTGGGATCACACTGTGGCCCTTGTTGATGTCCGGGCCCAACACGGAAGGACAGACAGCCTGGCTACAGCTCACTATCCCTGGTGCGTGGGCTGCACCTGGACTCGATCCCTGCCCAGGTCCCATCTTGACTTCCCCGGCCACAGACTCCCTGGAGCCATACTAGGCCTCCACCATGGGCGAGTCGGGGCCCTCTCCCCAACAGGACGTGCCCCAGCCCAGACCACCAGACCCCAGACGTTCTGCAAAACCATGCCACCACCGGAGTGTCATGGTGGTACTCAAAAAACGTGGCTGAAACCGACGGAGGCTTGCAAAGCTGGCACCCTAAACTCCTGACCACAAAGATGACGACAATGATGAGATGGACCCAACAAACCACTGGTGAGTGGGAAACACCCTGTTCCAAGCCCCAGCACCTCCCCAAACGTATGCTCATGAACATTCCCTCCCCTGCTGCTGCTGCCCACCCGCTCTCCCAACACACACCCCTCACACCCCACCCAACACCGAACACCCCACACACCACCCCCAACCTTCCCACACCTCGAGCCAAGGCCTCTTCCTTAGACCCAGGCAGCCCGGACCACACCGAGGCCCCTGGTGGTGTCTTGGCTCATCCATGGAAGGACAGGCACCTGGGGAGAGCTCGTCAAAACCCATTGGACCAATGGTGAAGGACTCCAAGGCCTCCAGACCCCTCGAGGGTGAAGGAACAGCCCGGCAGGTTGTGAAAGAGCAGAGTGTGTGGACCGCACCCTGTTTTCACTGGAGCTCAGGTGACTTCCTTCCATCCAAGAGGCCAGGATCACACCTCAGCCCTTCTTGGTGTCCACACCTAACAGGGAAGGACAGACAGCTTGGCTGCCACACAGGGACTCAATCCTGCCCAGGCACTGTCTTGACTTCCCTGGTCTCGCGGACTCTCTGCAACCACCCTCAGCCCCCACCACGGGTGACTCAGGGCCCTCTCCACAACCAGACAATGTCCCCCAGCCCCAGCCACATGACCCTGGCCATTCTACAAAAGGACGCCACCACCTGGGTGGCACAGTGGTACCTGAAACTCACCTGGGCGAAACCAATGCAGGCTTGCAAGGCTGGCACCCAACACTCCTGATGACCACAACGACAACCTGCACCCAGCATACCACTGCGAGACTTCTCCTTCACATGTCCTATGCGAGGAGACAGCGGATACTGAGGGATCCTGCCCTGTGGCTTGACCTCGACCTAAACTCCAGGCCCTCCTTCCACCCATCCTATGGTGCCACAAGGCCCCATCCACCAGGACAGTGAGATTTCCCCACCTCCTCTGGAAGAGCAGGTAGCCTGGCGAGGTGGCAAACGGTGGCATCTCTGCCCCCGCCATGCCCCATGTGCACACCGGACGATCAGCCAGGTGCTGAGATGCAGCGGGCCAGGCAAACATCGTGGAGCCCGCTGGGCTCTGCTCAGATGCAACAGGGCCTGGGCAAAACACCTGACAAAGAAGCCTAGGCCCAGCCAAGAGGAGCTAAAGCCCTGGGCACATGCCCACCAAACCCGAGAGTGAGGACAAGGGAAAAAGGCCCCGGCCCAGCACCCGTGATGACATAGGGCCAGGGCTGAAGACCCCAGAGGAAGAAGCCCACCTGGGCCCTCTGAGATGGAGCAAACACAAGCCTGGACTGTTCCGAGACGCAACGGCAGCCAGGGCCTGACAGGGACAGAACAAACACAAAGACAAGAAGATGCCCCACAGAGGCAGCCACAGGCCAGTCCCATGGAGTCAATTACCCAATTGAGGCTCCCTCAACCCAAGTGTGTCAAGTTGACACTAAAGCATCCAGCATGACCTATACCTGCTGTCTAGGCCTAGCTTCAGTTGAAGTTATTACTTTGGTTTTATAAAGACTTTCAACTTACTTCAGCCCCCTCTCTCAATATGAATTCTACCCTTTCCTTCCTTTCCTAATTTAGAATCACCAGGATAAACACTTTAGGGGAATTCTGTCTTAATTCTCCACAGAAGGGTCATCTCTTTTTTCTCAGCTCATTATGGATCCCTACCTACAAGAAAATGTAAAGTTTGCAAACACCTTTAATTGGGAGGCAGAGGCAGGTGGATCTCCCATGAGTTCAAGAAGAGCCTGGTCTATATAGTGAGTTCCGGGCCAGCTGGGTCTACAGGAAGATCCTGTCTCAAAAAGATGAGAGAGAGGAAGAATATGGTCTTGCCAGGCATGGTGGTGGCGCATGCCTTTAATCCCAGTGCTCGAGAGGCAGAGGCAGGTGGATCTCTGTGAGATGGAGGCTAACCTGGTCTACCTAGTGAGTTCCAGGCCAGGTTGGGCTACAGGAAGATCCTGTCTCAAAAAGACAAAAAAAATAAAATAAAAATAAAAATAAAGAAAGAAAATGTAAAATTTCCTCTAGGAGAGGGTATCAGAGAAAAAGAATTATATTCTTGTCTGATGTCTTTCTTGTGGTCTTTATTATGTGGTAAAAGGCTAGTACATTTTTTTCAAAAGCAGTATTATTCATTTATTCTAACTGCTTTTGTTGCACTTGGTTCAACTCTCCCTGACTTCATTAGATCCAAGCAGCCAGGCTCACACAATGGCCCTTATTGGTGTGCGGGCCCACCACAGAACAGACAGCCAGGCTACAGCTCACCCTCCCAGGTGTGTGGGCTGCACCTAGACTCGAAACCCGCCCAGGTCCCCTCTTGACTTCCCTGGCCAGGGACTCCCTGCAGCCACCCTCGGGCCCCACCACTGGGGACTCAGAGCACTCTCTGCAACCAGACAAAGTCCCCCAGCCATTCTTAAAAACCATACCACCACTGGGGTGTCGCGGTGGTACCTGCAAAAACACCTGAGTTAAACCAACCGAGCCACCCAACACTCCTGATGACAAAGACGATGTCCACGATGAGATGGAGCCAACATGTTCTGTGATAATATGGAAAAGATATTCAACAATGATTCAGAAGACCTGATATAAAAATTTTAAAATAGGGCTAGAGAGAGCTCAGCAGTTAGGAACACTGGCTGCTCTTGCAGAAGACCAGCATTTGGTTCCCAACACCCACGTGGTGGTTAACAACCCTCTGTAACTGTAACTCTAGTTCCAGGGAATCTGAACCCCTCTTCTGGCCTCCATGGGCATTTCATACATGGGTGCGCTTACTGATATACATTTAGGCAAAATACTCATATGTATAAAAATAAGTAAATAAATTAAATTAAAATTTAAATAAGTCCTAATAGAATCTTGTTCCAAACAAGAGTCACTTAGCTTTCTGGGTCTATTTCTTCAAAAGAGTAATTTCTCTACTTACTTTAAAGAGATTTTCTTGTAAGAGTAAAAAGAGATTGCTTGAAATTGTTTTTAGATTCATTTTATTTTTATTATGTGTATTGTGGAGTGCTATGTGCACATGAGTGCAGTGCCCTCAGAGGCCAGAAGAGGGCATCAGATCCTGGGACCTGGATGCTGAGATATAAATTCAGATCCTCTGGAAGAACAGTACATGCTCTTAACTACTGAACCATCTCTCCAGCCCAAGTATTTGAATATTTAAACCAGAGAGAGGCCCTCCTAAGACAACACACTTTTTCCCACTGGTGTAAAATGCATTACTAAAGTATTAAATGCCTTGCTTTGAAACAAAACCATAATCTTTTTTCAAATTTTATTATTTTGATTTTTTGTGTATGTGTGTATTGCCTGCATTTAGGTAAGTGCACCCATTCTCATGCAATGCCTGCAGAGGTCAGAGGCTGTCGGATCCCCTGGGACTGGAGTTATGGACAGTTAGTACCTGCCATGTGGGTGCTGGGATTCGAACCTGGGTCTTCTGCAAGAAAAACCAGTGTTCTTAACCACTGAGCCATCTCTCCAGCCCCACAGATTAGTCTTTATCCCACCTATCTATCTAGCATATCTATCTATCTATCTATCTATCTATCTATCTATCTATCTATCTATCTATCTATCTATCTATCTATATCTTTTATCTATCTATCTATCTATCTATCTATCTATCTATCATCTATCTATCGATCATCTGTCTATCTATCATCTACTTACCTAAAAATCACCTATCTACCAATCTAACAATCACCTACCATCTATCTACCTATCTATCTATGTATCATCTGTCTATCAACCTATCTATCATCTATCTACCTATCTATCATCTACCAATCTATTTATCATCTAGGTATCTATGTACCTAGCTACCTACCACTTATTATCTAACTGTAAATAACCTATCTAGCCATCCATCCACTCATCCATCCATCCATCTATCTCTGCCTATTATCTATCCATCCAACTATCCATCCACTAATCCATCCATCCACCTATCCATTTTTCTATGGATCTATTAATCTATCTAATCATCTTTCACTCTATCTCCATTTTTTTGGGTCTTGGTGATGAAATCCAGCCTTGTGATATGCTAGGCAAGTACAGTGCTACAGAGCCACATCACAACTCAAGCTTGGGGTTTAATGGTGGTGAAGGAACAGTTGGAAACTGAAGTCTTTAACCCCAGGAAGAGGACATGGCCCCCTGCAGGCTTAATGATGAGAGAACCCTGATGAAAAAATGAGCAGAAGAAATGACACTGCAGGTTTTCAGACTCGGACATTTCAGATAAGAAAGGAGCATCATATCTTGTGCTCCCGCCTCCCCAGGCTGAAGGTCCCTCCCAGGCAAAATAGGACTGGACATGAGGTCGTTCCCAAGCAAGGTCTCCGAAACCAGCCTCTGGCCATCTCCTAAATCAGCTCTGACGATTAGTTGCATAGGTCTGTTAGGAGCAAGAACACACCAGGAGTGGAGGAACCTGAGGGTCTGGTCTCCCTTGTTGGTGCTCAGATGCAGGGAGGTCAGAGTTCTGGGACTTCATAGAAAGGGTCATTGCTATGGTAATGGAATGGCCTTGAGCACAGGGCAGCAGATCATAGAAGGGGGTCATTGCTGCTGTGGTAATGGAATAGCCTTGGACAGAGGGCAGTAGAGGCACCACTGAGGTGGGAAGGGATACTTGGTTGGTGGTAATGACTGGACTGTACTCCATATTCTTGTACTAAAGACCTGATTGACCATTAGTGTGATGTAGTTGGAGACAGGGACCTTATTTGGGGGGGCGGGTAACACAGAAACAGAGGAAACAATGTGGTCCTTGAGGTATCACTGATCTAACCACATGGCAGCTGTCATTGTAAGAAGAGGTGGAAATGGCAGGGACCAGAGGTATGGCTGCACAGGGGATAGTCATTCAGAGAAACAGGGAGAAGATCCCAGATCCTAGGATGAAAGGGTGAGGAGGACCTGTGTGGCCATGGATGAAGCTATGCTTTTGACCCTGTCTGCCTAAGACATTCTGTCACGAAACCTTTATTCACTCTATCACCTACCTCCCTCCCTCTCTATCATCTATCTGTCTATGATATACCATTGGGCTATCCATCTATTACCTATCTATATATCTACCTATTCATCATCTACTGTCTATCGATCTATATATTCATCATCTACTATCTATTTGCTATGGAACACAAAACAACTCAACTTTGGGGTTTAATTATGGTGAAGGGACAGGGTGGAAAGTAAAGTCTTCAATATAACCCTCTGTGGGTATTGGCCTCTGTGGGTACAGTACTCATTTTCACATACCCATCCACATCCACATAATTAAAAATAAAAGTAAATCTTTTAAAAATTAAGTCAGTTTGCTCCTCTCTTTCCATGTCATTCTGCTCATTGGCCCCAGGGGTTCCAACAACCTCCCTACACCCACATGCCACTACTTGAAAAGAACATTATCTGAAGATGCTGGCAGGTCTCAGTACTCCTGGCCTGGTGGTATTTCCCTCTCCCAGATGGAGACTGGCCCTGCAAGATTCTAACCCACCACACAGAATCTAGCACAAAAGGAGAATTTAACCTTTATGTGTTGCAAAGAATTCCCATTTTACAGATGTGAGGACTCTGGGACCCAGGGATGGTCAAAGATCCATTCAACATCAAGTAGGCTTTGGGTTCTCTCTCTTTGCATTCTCTCATCACCCAGGATGGGACCTCATCAGTTAGAGACAAAGGTGACTGAGCCAGCAGAACCAGACTTTCTGGAGCGTTCTTTGCCAAATAGGTCCAGAGCTCTGGAAGGATCACCACCCTTTTACCCAGCAATTTCTTGTTTTAAGCTCTGGTTCATAAGGCATTCTACTAGGACAAGGGCCCCCTGACCCATTCCCCACTACTTGTCCATCTGGTGAATCTAGTCAGTCTATCTAGAGGTCTTTGTTTTAGGAAGGTCAGCTATTCCTTATATAGCAGCAATCAGTTGTCAATATTCCTTTAGATAAGATTGGGGTCTGCTGTTCATTTTCCAAGTTCTATGCTGGGTTACTATCTGGGAGTCCCTTGGCCGCCCTGGCCAACAACTCAAAAGAAGGTATCTCCTATCTGGCATTGTTCCTTGTTATGTAGCCTTTAGCTATACATATGGACTCTTAAAAAATTATATTGGCCTCTTTATTCTTTGGTTATACTTTCCTTTTGGGTGTTTAATCCCTTACAGTTGGCCCAGGTAAACCAATTTATTTTTACTCTTAAGGTGGTTTGGCAGGAAGGAAATGATTCCTCTGTGTTGACCCTCCTCTTTATAGACTGGACACTGGATCAAGTCCATCTGGTGGGGTCTCCTCAGCCTCCTTGAACAAGAGGACAGGTGACCCACTACAATTACAGAACATTTAGAGAGATGCTCATAGTCCCCTGGAACTAGTCAACCTAGGAGGGCAAGGAGCAAAAACTGTCCTTTATGTCCCTCTAACCAAATTTTTATGGGCCTCAAAGTATGTCTGTTAAACATCCAAGAACTTTAGTTCCACCATTCTGGTACTTTTAATTACTATGTGTCATGTAGATATATCTTGGGCAAAGACCAATTGTTCTCAGATAAACCTTACCTAGGTATATATTTCTTCATCTGCTATGTATAATTTGCCAGGAGGTTGTTGGAGTAATATGGTTCCCTCTGGTTTTTAAAACTCGCTAGGCAACCCAGCAGACAAGAAGAAATAACAAAAATCAGAGCAGAAATCAATGAAATTGAAACAAAGAAAACAATACAAAGAATCAACAATTCCAAGAGCTGGTTCTTTGAAAAGATAAACAAGAT
>NW_008331828.1:650163-650958 GCF_000622305.1 Nannospalax galili
GGTCCTTTTCAATATCCTGGTTCCTGACTTTATGTCTGGATACATACTCACTTATCAGGATTTGGTTCTAGGATCCACATATGAGAACATACGTCGATATTTTTTTCTCAGTCTGTGTTACCTCACTGGTATAACAGTTTCTGGTTCCATCCATTTACCTGCAAATTTCATGATTTCATCTTTCTTTACTGCTGTGGAAAACTCCATTGTATAAATGAACCACATTTTCATTATCCACTCGTCAATTGAGGGACACCTAGGTTGCTTCCATCTCTTAGCTATTGTGAAAAGAGCAGCAACAAACACGGATGTACAAGTGTCACTGCAATAGGATGAGTTCTTTGGGTATATGCCAAGGAGTGGTATAACTGGGTGAAATGGTAGGTTCATTTATAGTATTTTAAGAGCTCTCCACAATGCTTTCCATAGGGAGTGAACAAGCTTGTAGCCCCACCAGCAGTGGATGAGTATTCCCCTTTCCCCACATGCTCCAACATTTGGTATCATTTGTTCTCTTGATCTTAGCCAGTCTGACTGGGGTCAGATGAAATCTTAAAGAGGTTGTAATTTGCATTTCCATAATTATTAGTGATGCTGAACATCTTTTAAGATGGTTCATAGCCATCCTTACTTCTTCTTTTGAGAACTCCTGTTCAGCTCCTTAACCCATCTTTTAATTGGATTACTTGTCTTGATTCTCTGTTTTTTGAGTTCCCTGGGTTGTGCAGCCCAGGGAAGCAGAGGGAGGTGAGGGTGGTACCAGGACCAGAGGGCTCCTGGGGACCTTGAGAAGGA
>NW_008331828.1:650971-652639 GCF_000622305.1 Nannospalax galili
TCCTTTGATGTACAGAAGCTTTTTAGTTTAATGAGGTCCCATTTGTTAATTCTTGCCCTTGTTTCCTGAGCAATTGATATCTGGTTTAGAAAATCCTTTCCTACACCTATATTTTGTAGGTTTTCCCCAATGTTTTCTTCTAACGGTTACAGAGTTTCAGGCATTACACTGAGGTCTTTGATCCATTTGTTATTGACTTTTGTGCAGGGTGAAAGACAGGGGTTTAGTTTCATTCTTCTACAGATGGAGATCCAGCTTTGCCAGCACCATTTGCTGAACATGCTGTCTTTCCTCCAATGAATATTCTTGGCCCCTTTGTCAAATATCAGGTGGCTGAAATTGCATTTACTCATATTTGGGTCTTCAATTTCATTCGATGCATCTAGCGGTCTATTTTTGTGCCAGTACCATGGTGTTTTTATGATTATAGCTCTGTAATACAGCTTAAAATCTGGTACAGTAATCCCCCTGCATTGCTCTTAGTGCTCATGGTTGTTTTGGCTATCCGAGGTCTTTTGTGCCTCCATATGAATCTTAGCATGGTTTTATCCAGTTCTGTGAAAAATGTCATGGGGATTTTGATTGGCATTGAATTGAATCTATAAACGACTTTTTCTAGGATGGTCATTTTCACAATATTAATTCTTCCAATCCTTGAGCATGGGAGGTACTTCCATCTTCTGATGTCTTCCTCAATCTCTTTCTTTAAAGATTTGTAATTTTCATTGTAGAGCTCTTTAATGTCTTTGGTCAAGTTTATTCGGAGATATATTATTTTTTTTGCAGCTATTGTGAAAGGTAATGTTGACATGTGCCCTTTCTCTGATTGCTTGTTATTGGTATATACAAAGGATACAGACTTTTGTAGGTTAATTTTGTAACCTGCTGCTTTACTGAACGTGTCTGGTTCCTGATTAAAATGGGAATGCTTTCAGTTTTTCTCCATTTAGAATGATGTTGGCTGTGGGTTTGTTATATGTGGCTTTAATTATGTTGAGGTATGTTCCCTCCAGTCCAATTCTCTCTAGGACTTTGAACACAAATGCATGTTAAATTTTGTCAATGGCCTTTTCTGCATCTATTGAGATTGATCATGAGGTTCTTGTCTTTGAGCCCATTTATATGGGTTCACATTTATTGCCTTGTGTATACTGAACCATCCCTGCATTGCTGGGATAAACCCAATTTGATCATGGTGGATGATCTTTTTGATGTGTGTTTATATGTCGTTTGCAAGTATCTTGTTGAGAATTTTTGTGTCTATGTTCATTAAGGATATGGGTCTATAGTATTCTTTTTCGCTTGTATCTTTACCTGGATTTGGTATTAGAGTGATGCTGGCTTCATAGTAGGAATTTGGAAGTTCTCCCTTCATTTCTATCTTTTTGAATGAATTTAGTAGTATTGGATGTAGGTCTTCTTTAAATGTTTGATAGAATTCTGCTGTAAATCTATCTGGTCATGGGATTTTTTTTTTAGTCTGGAGGTTCTGTATTACTGTTTCAATTTCTTTTTGTGTTATGGGTCTGTTTAAGCTGTTAATCTCTTCTTGGTTTCATTTTGGTGGTTCCCATGCCTTTAGATATCTGTCCATTTCTCTTAGGTTTTCAAATTTAGTAGCATATAGGTTTTTAAAGTATTCCCTTATAATGTTCTTTATCCTTCTGC
>NW_008331828.1:659261-663180 GCF_000622305.1 Nannospalax galili
TCTTTTTGGGACAGGGTCTCTCAGTACCTCCAGCTGTCCTGGAACTCACTATGTAGACCAGGCTGGCCTTGAACTCACAAAGATCCGCCTGCCTCTGCCTTCTGAGTGCATTCTTGAAATGAAAACTTTTCAAGGAAACCTTGCAACCTTTTTGGAATTTCCCTGATGTTATCCAGTCTTCAAACATTCTCAGAATACAGGCTCTCTTGCTGTATGATATTCTGTTGAATACAGCAGTTATTTCAGCAGAATTTCAACAGAAACAACCACTGGGTTGAAGACATTAAAGAATTTTCTTCTTTCACAGGTAACACAAACTCAAGTAACACCTGCTCAAGCATTTGCCAGCCTTTTTCTGCATGATATAGTCCTAAGAACTCAAAATAAGAAGCAAATCCTTCATTTAGCCATAAGTCATCCCACCAGTCCATGGTCACAATATTGCCAAACCACTGGTGCACAAGTTCATGGGCAATCACACTGGCCATCATCTATTGGCTGGATAAGGCTGATTGGCTCATGTTTCTCAGTAAGGGATGAGTCCCAATTTCTCCATGACACAGGAGCCAATATCCAGAACAGCTATTTTATCTAGTTTAGGAAGAGAATATCCCATAGCAAAGTATTCTTTAAAATAATCAAACACAGTTTTAGTTATGTTTGCAGCATATTCTGCAGTCTGCTTTTGTGCTGGCTGGACACAAATAGTGAGTAGTATGCCACTCTGTGACATTTTCTGTATGGAGGTAAATTGATGTACAACAAAGCACACCAGGTAATTGCTCATAGGTACAAACTTCATAAAAATGGTTCATTTCCATTTGTCACTTGTAGGAGGAAGTGCGGCCTGAACAACCTGTGCATGCGTGCTGCATGCGTGCTGCAAACACACCAAAAACTTCCGTCTGAGTCTAACCTGTATTCTGCCAAAGGACATGAAGAAGGCTGATGCAAGATGGCTCGATGGAGAGGGCCAATGAAGATCAGACACAATCCGAGAAAGCCTACTGGGGCCAATGGGACACCGGGAGGGGGGATATAAGGGAGCCCCATGTCCACAACAAACGAGTCTGCAGCTGCTCACACTGCCTGCTTCTCACCTGAGTCCCAGTATATGTGTCATGACTCCGTGCTGACTCTACCCCCGCCCGGAGGGCCCCAGGACACCCACAACATCTGGTGCCCAACGTGGTTTTCCCATGCTGGCATGGGCATTGACATTCCTTGGGTTCTGGCTATCGTTGTGGTAGCTGCTTTTCTCTTCTGGACCATGTTCTTTGCACTTTTCTGCTGGCCGTGCACCGCTCCAGAGATCAGCCTTCATTTCACTTTCTCCACCCGAGACTGCCTGGGTGCCTTGCCCCCACTTTCTTCGGTGTTGGGAGACGCCCCCTGCCTGAAGTTTTGGTGAGTCGGCCCCTACGTGTTACATGTGCGTTCGGTTCTCCCGTGCGTGAGCGTGAGAACCCCCTCCTTCCCTTTCCCTTGTCCTGTCTGTTGATTAGGGAGGTACACATTTTGCTTTTGGTTCACCCAGTGCCTCCACATAAAGGGTGACCCCCTAGGAGGTGGAATCCAGGAGTGGCCCCTGACCGCCACTCCCCATCCGGGGACACCTTGTGGGCATACGGCCATGGCCTAACGAACCACGAACCACGGAAGTCCCCCACTAAGCACAAGACATCTGGGTCCCACACAATCTCTTTGTCTTAGAATTAACATGGGTAATCTGCCCCCCAGCTGTAGGGAACCCCAAATCAGGACATTAAAGTCCCTCCTTGTCACACAGTGCCTTAAAGTTAAAACCAATGACCTAGATGCTTTCTGGAATGAGGCTACCATCCTTGCACCATGGGTCACCCCTGAGAACATGTGGGACCCTGACCTCTGGATGCCAGTTCTTTTCCTTGCTAGGATGCACCAGGTCTCCTTAGGTGTCATCTGGCCTGGCTCATTTGTCCCCATTCTCCTGGCCATCATAGCCAGCCTAATTCCTTTGGTCCTGCTCATCCCTGTCAAGTGTCTCTTTCAGCATGCCCAACAGCAAAAATGCAACAACAGAGCCACACTCCAGGTCCTCTTGGCACTTCAACACACAGGCCGCGATCCTCCCCATGAGGTCCTACAGGCCTGGCTCATGGGGAAATCTGTGAGGCCTCTGTATAATTGCCTTCCCCAATCACCTTAGTGGGCTCATACACAGGGAGGTCACCCTTTGAGGGCCGGTAGTCAGTGATGGGTAAGCGCTTGCTAACCAAGCCAACCTAAGACAGGCATGGTCCATAATACTGGGGACCGCCTGAGGTAGGGCCAACAATGCCAAGGCAAAAAATCTTGGCTCCCACTAGAGCTTCACAAAAAGAAAAAGGTGGATATGTAGGAAGAAGTGTGGCCTGAACAACCTGCACATGAGCACTGCAAATGTGCCCAAAACATCCAGCTGAGTCTAACTTGTATTCTGCCAAAGGACATGGAGACAGCTGACCCAAATGGCTAGACAGAGAGAGCCAATGAGGATCAGACATGATTTGAGAAGCCTACTGGGGCCAATGGGACACCGAGAGGGGGGATATAAGGGAGGCCCATGTCTGCAACAAATGAGTCTGCAGCTGCTCACACTGCCTGCTTCTCACCTGACTCCCGGTGTCTGTGTCGTGACTCCGTGCTATCTCTACCCCCTCCCAGAGGGCCCCAGGACACCTGCAACAGTCACTCACTGGCTCTTGTTTCTCTACTGACATATTTAAAAGTGCTTGGTATTCTTTGAGGTGAATGATGGACATATTGTAATTTGCCTTTTTGTTTGTTTCATCAAAGCAAGGGAAGGATGACCTGGCATCAGTCAGCTCATGGTCTGTGGCTGCTATACTCGGTTCCAGGGGAATTACAGTCTGCCATGGCAGGGAGGCATGGTGGCTGGAGGTGGCTGGAGCAGGAGAAGCAGAAGATAAGCTCTCACATCATCATGCAAGCACAGGAAGCAACCTCAATTTCTTTAGTGTTATCCCTAAACCTATTATTAACCCTATTATGAAGCATATCCCTAACCCTAGGCATAACTTTCAACCTAACCTAGGCCTTATCCTTATCCCTATCCCTAGACTTAGCCAAAGCCCTAACCCTAACAATAGTTCTCAACCTATCCACTACAACCCTAGCCTAGCCCTAAACCTAGCCCTAGTCCCAGTGCTAGCCCTAGCCTTAAACATAGTCCTCACCCTAAACTTAAGCCTAGCCTTAAAACAAACCATAACTAGACCTAGCCCTAACCATAGTACTAAACCTTTTCATAGGTCTAACCCTAACACTAGCCTTAACCCTAGTCCTAAACCTAGTCATATACCCAGCCTTAATCCTAGTCTTAGCCCTAGACCTAGTCCTAGCCCTATCCTTACACATATCACTAGCCCTTGCCCTAAACCTAGCCCCAACTCTAGCCCAAACACTTGCCCTCATTGTGACCTTATCCCTAACTCTAGAATAACATTAACCCTAAACCTAGTCCTAGCCCTAACCCTACCCTTTCCTTACCCCTAACCCCAGACCTAACCCTAGCCCTAAACATAGCCATATTCCAAGCCCTTGGCCTAGCCCTAACCTAGCACTAACTAGTCCTAACTCTGACCAAGCACTAACCCTAACCATAGTTCTAACCCTAAGCTTAAAATTAATCCAAACCCTAGCTTAGCTTTATCATTACATCTAGGCAAGATATCAGTATCCTCAACCTTAGCTATAGTCCTGACTCTAGTGATAGCCCCAGGTCTGATATTAAATGTAGTCCTAGCCCTAGACATAACCCTAGCCCTAACTATAACCCTAATCCTAAACCTAAACCTAACACTATCTCTAGACCTGCCCTAGTACTAAGCCTTGAGCTAAATCCTAGCCTTATCCCTAAACATAACCATAACTGTAA
>NW_008331828.1:664101-685533 GCF_000622305.1 Nannospalax galili
CAAAATGTTAAATTTCAGCTAAAAACTCTAGTATTTTCAAGTAATCAGTCATAGGACACATGGAATAATTAAATAAATGATGATATATTTGTATTTAGTAAAACAAAAGTCATTTGACATTAACTACAGGACACATATTGAGGAAATTACTATAATTTCTACTGAAACAGACCATGGCACAAACATATTTCCTTTATCCTTCTTTACTTAAGACCTATTGCCTTGGCCCCAAATTCATTCACTCAGAACTACCTGGTTGTCTACAGTCTCCCTTCTCTTCAGATCTCAGGGCTGCAGGACAACCACAGAGACCCGGCTACCCAGCCGTGTGCAAGGAGGACCTGGTGCCTAAGCAGGACCAGCGAGCCACGAGAAACATCTTCATGGGATCCTGGACCACAGTGTGTCTGAGGTGGAGCTTCAATGCGCCTTGGAGAAGTATGGCATCATTGAGGAGGTGATCATCACGAGGCCTGCCAGTCAGGTCAGGGCAGCCAATTTCTCCCTCAAGAACCAGAAACCTGGACATGGCCCACAGGGCTAAAGTGGCTGTGATGGCCGGGTGATTGGCAGAAACTCCATAAAGACTAGCTATGGCAGGGCTTCCACCACCCGCCTCTAGGGGCGTGGCCTGGGACCTAACATCTCACTGGCAGCCCTGGCCAGACAGTTTGATTGCTTTGGGAGCATTTGCACCATTGATCACGTCAAAGGATATGGCTTTGCGTAAGTCCAGTATGAGAGCTTGGACTGCAGCCCAAGTCTCCTGTGTGAACTTAAGGGGCTTTCCCCTGGGTGGTCCAGACCAGGGTGCGGTTGGATTTTGCCAAAGCAGAGGACACTTGCTATCCCCAGCAATACCAGCCCTCAGCTCTCCCTGTGCATTATGAGGTGCTCACTGATTGATATACTCGGGATCAAAACCTGGATGCTGACCTTAGGGTGAGGACTAGCACCCCCACACACCTTCTGTACTCTGACCGAGAGCAGACCTTTTTGGAAGGGGACCGGATTAGCCTCAGTAAAAGTTCAAGCCTCAGAAATAGCCTAGATGGCTATAGCGGCTCAGTGCACAGACTGAGTAGTGAACACGAGGTAGAGGGGGACCCACTAGGCCCAAGACCTAGACCTAACACTAGCACTATAACTAACCTCAAACCTAACCCTACCATAGCCTTGCCCAAGTCCTAACTCTAACCTTAACCATCATCCTCCCTTAAACCTAGAACTAACCCTAGCCACAGCCCTAGATTTAAGCCTAAAACTAGCCCCAAACCTAGCACTAACCCTATGTGTAACCCCAATCCTAGCCCTAGCTCTAACCCTAGCCCAAACCTTATTGAAGCTCTATCCCTATGCCTAAACCTAGCCCTAAAACTAGGCCAAACCATAATGCCAGACCTAACCATAACCCAAGACTATGTGTGTACGTGATACTGCTTCAACAACAAAGTGGCAAACATTAGCTAGATTCAGACAACAGACATTGCAGCTGCAGAGGTGATGCAATACATAAGAACACACGCTACACTTGCAGAGTTCCCAGGTTCAGTTCTCAACCAGGTGGTGGCTCATAACCACCTGTCAAAAGGGAATAATAAATTCTACAAAGCATGGATAAAGAGAGGAGGGACCCGACCTGCATATCTAAGTGAAAGGTAAAATTGAACAGGACTGGATATGATTTGTTCCATGTGATACCCCATTCCAACCAAAACTTAACCAGGCTGAATAGGAACCTAAGCCTAACACTGAACTCAAGTCAAAGCCATTCTGCACTCAACAGTTATTGGGGTCTTGTGAACAGTTGCCCTGTTGTGCACTTGTAAGCATGTAGATAAATGGGTGTGTGCATGTTTGTGTATTCACCTCAGGTAACATGGGCCTTGGGGCTGCCAGGTAACACATTAATCTATGTTCATATACATTTGACGACATGGTAGAAAATACACACTAGAATGATATCTTGGAAGCAGGTAGAGAGGGTGGGGAGACCACAGGAGGAAACTTATTTGCCTGTGATGAGGTATGTACACTGTGGGTTGGAAACCAGCTCTGCTTTCTCAGAGCTGAGGGGCTTCTGAAGCAAGGCCTGACAGGTCGGTGTGATGGGTGTGGTGTCATGGGTATTCTGATGGAACTGTGCCCCTTGTCCACATGGACAGGGGGAAGGAGGGCAGTCAGCAGCCCAGGTAGCCTTAGAGAATCTTCATAGTGGAGAAATGGCTGAAGTCAGAGGACCCCAGGAAGTGATGTCACCTCTATGACATCAATTGAAAGAGAACTCGGAATTCCTGTTACCTGGTAACTACAGACCACTGGCAACCTGTACTTCCTCGCTTGTCTAGAGTCACAGGACAGAGAAGGATACTCACTAGTGGTTTACATTCTTACGGAGATTCAGGCCCCAGAAGAGCCAAGAATAGGTGCTTTGGCCAATTTGGAGACATTGGGTGAGCCCTCTAGCACAGGTGCCTTTAACCATTTTCTCACAGGGACACATGGGTGACATTGGTTAGTCCATATCAGCATCTTTGTACTCCCTATCCCAGTCCATCTCTGTCCCTCCTTGTGTTTTTGTGAGAGAGAGTGAACACTGAGTGAATTACCACTTTTCTCCTTAGTGTATGACAAGAAATCATTGAGAATTCTGGTAGAGTTGGAAAGTTTGAATGTTCCTTCCTTGGTCTTTTCTCAGGATGAACAGGAGGTGGTTTGTATTCTATAACAGCTTTGCAGGTAAAGGCTCTAGAGTCCACAAAAAGTGAAAAAGTTGGTTTGCTCTCTGGTAACCGCTAAGCAGAAGGGGGACTACCTGTTTGTCTCTAACTTCCTTATCATCTACCAGAGGTTCAACACCACCTGGCAGGTGCTGGACTTGGTAATGTAAAGGAGCGTGAGCATTTCCAAACTCAAGGAGCTCAGGGCTCTAAAACTGGGCTATAGGAGAGCTCTGCATGCCTTTGAAGCACTTTCTGCTCATAGGCTATTGTCAGGACCAAGTGTGATTTTCATCCCGGCAGTGTGGGTCCCAGGTCTGGTCTTTTAATGTGGCCTGGCCAGGAATAGAGCACCCTAGTTTATGACATTCATTCTTCCCTAAGAAGCATTGTGTCACGGCCCTCATTTTCCAGGCATTTGTGTAGTTTTATTCCCAGTTAAAAAGAGGGTTTAATACTTAATCTTGGGCATAGGAGATAACTGTAAGGACCCTCAGGGGCACACCAAGATACACTGACTGTGCCAACTGAGAAACCTGAAGGGCAGCAGTTTGGGTTCAATCATGACATAAAGATCCCTGAATCATTTGTTATAGGAGGCTCCATCCCATCTCCTCAGCTTAGATCACAGGTAGCAGAACAAACTAAACCCTCCCAGTCCAGCTAGAGCTTGTGCTCCTAACCCAGACCATGTAGATCTCCTGGAAACAGGGCCTTATGGGTGACGTCCTTCTGTGCTGATACAGATGTGGACCTTTCCATCTGGACAGTGAGATTGACAAGCTGGAAAAGAAGTGGGTAGACTTTGCATGAAGAGAGGGGTAACTGCCAGGGGCAGACTTGAATACTGGGGGCTATTGTTGGGGGTTAAGCAACTGCCATGCCTCCTCCTATAGGGATTTCCACTAGAGATATTAACCCTGGGCCTTCACAGCAGTGGGGATATAAGAAAGACCCTGGGTGGCCTCCTGGGTTCAGAGGAGCAGAGGGGAGGATGGCAGATAAACACCAGCCCCTGTGAGTATTCATCCCTAACATAGCCCAGCCTGTTTGCTCAGTTTTTCCGTAAGGGGACTGGGCAGAAAGTGTTGGGACCCCTGTACATGTGGCCCCCAAATTACTTCCCACCATGTCTAGTGTCCATATACTGGACAGCCTTTGCCTTGTCTGCTTTGCAGCACAGGCAGAGAGCAGGCAGGCTTCTAACTGTATTCTTTGTCCACCTGCCTTAGTGCCATAATGTACATCCTGGGATTGGGGATTGCAAGTCACCCAGAGAATTATTTTTTGGTCTTTTTTAAGACAGGATCTCCCTGTAGCCCAGCTGTTCTGGAACTCAGTATGTAGACCAAGCTGGCCTTGAACTCACAAAGATCTGCCTGCCTCTGCCTCCTTCCAGAGAATTTTTATCAGAATTTGGACCTGACCAGACTCTACTAGCTGATGCACTATGTGAATCTCCACATGTTTTCCTCATACCTGATCATCTATGGACAGGAGCTCCTGTCTAAAATGGACGAACAGAAGTCCAAAAACACAAAAGCCAAGGACGAGGAGGCCTGTGGTAGGTGTCTGTTGAGGTGGGAAGGAGGGTTCAGTGCGTTCTGCCAGGGAGGTGCCAGAAGGTGACCTTTGTCCTGAAACCAGAATCCAGTCAGGTAAGTTGTACCAACACAAACTAGTTAGTCTCTGGAAGGGATTGGGATTGTGTGCCTTTTTTGAAGTGTAAGACAAAGACACACATCTTCAGGAAGTTCTTTGCATCCCAAATCTCCCCTGCTTTCACTTCAAAATTGCCTGCACTCACCACACATATCTTTCTGTGCTTAGATCTGGGACGTTCCTGGGCAATAGTTCCTGAGCTCCCTGATTAGTTTGCAACAGGGATGGCTGATACTCTGGATCCCAGACCAACTTCTGACACTACACTTCAGCTGCAACTGAAACCACAAGAGGATGCTGTGGTCCTGTATCCCAGATCAGCTTTTGCAGCAGTGCCTCAGAGAGAGATGGCACCCTAAGTGGAGGCTGTACTGGATCCCAGACCATATTCCACAGCAGAACTTCAGGATAAGCTGAATGCCCTAGATGGGGCTATGCTTCATGACATCATAGAATCCACTATGTCTGCAGCTGAGCAAACACACTTGACTGGTATATCTGAGGAGGATCTGCCTGCAGCATCTGATTCAGAGGTATCTCCTGATGTGGCTGCACATACTCCATCTCATGGGCAGGTAACTGTACCTGCTGTTGTCAAATTAGAAGAACCAGGTCATGTTTCTTCCCTAACTGAGATTGACATATTGTCAGAAAGTTTTAAATTTACCTGTTCAAAAACCCTAAACCTAAAATTAGCCCTCAACCTAGCCTTAAACCAACACCTAACCATAGACCAAGCACTATTCCCAACCATAACCTTACCCGATACATAACCCTAAACTAACCCTAAAGCTAGCCCTAACCCAAAACCCAAATCCTAACACTAACATTAACCCTAAACCCAGCCTGTACCCTAGCTCTACCCATAGCCCTAAATGCAGCCCTCACACTAACCATAGTCTTAAACCTATAACAAAGCCTTTCCCTAATCCTAAACCTAAACCTAGTGCTAGCCCTAGCCCTTGGTCTAGTCATAGCCGTAACTGCCCTAGCCCTACCTAGCTCCAAACTAGTCTTAACCCTATCCCATATTCTAATTTTATCACTCAAACTATCCCTAACTCTGCACCTAAACCTTACCCTAGACCTAGTCCTAGACATATCTGTAATCCTAATCCTAACCCTAGCCCTAACACTAACACCATACCTAAACCTAATCCTAGCCCTAAACATAGCTGTAGACCTTGTCTTAACCCTTGATCTAGCCCTAACTGTAGCACTAAATCTAGCCCAACCCTAGCACTAAACCTGTACCTGTCCTAGCAGTAACCTAAGCTGTAAACGTAGCCTTAACCTTACCCCTAACCTGAATCTTAGAAATAACCCTAGCCCTAGTCATAACTCTTGCCATGATCATTGTCGTACCCCTAGCCATAAACAAATCTTGGCCTTTCTTAACTCTACCCCTAGCACTAACCCAAGCTGTAAACTTAGCCTTAACCCTACCCCAAACCTGAATCTTAAAAATAACACTAGCCCTAGCCATAACCCTTGCCATCATCCTTGCCCTACCCTAGGCATAAACAAGCCTTGGCCTTAGCCCTATATTTTGCACCAACCCTATCCTCAAATTTCTTTTCTTTTTTAAAAATATTTTTGGTTGCATGAAAATATTTATAAGGTAAAGTGAAAAATAATGAAGGCTCACTTCTGTTTTAACATCTCATTTGTTCAGCTCCTACTGATTTTACAATATATATTTATGGGCCGGAGACATGGATCAGTGGTCAAGAACCCTGACTGTTCTTGCAGAAGACCCGTGTTCGAATCCCAGCACCCACATGGCAGCTAACAACTGTCCGTAATGCCAGTTCCAGGGGATCCAACAGTCTCTTCTGTTCTCCATGGGCAATGCACTACAAAGGTTCACTTTCCCAAGGCAGATGGTGGCTTAGAAATCAGCTTTGGAGTCCAACAGAAAGCATTTCTGTATGATAATTTTCCTATTGTTCACATTAAGCACAGGATAGACCATCTTGATAGTCTAGGTATCCATCACTTCTTTCACTGGTAGATTGCTTGCCTCTTCTAGTGAGTACCAAAAGTCTGAAGTTTTTGCATTCTTGAACTGAAAACTTTTCAAGTAAATCTGGCAACCTTTTTGAAAATTCTCTGGTGTTATCCAGTCTTCAAGCACTCTCAGAATAGAATCTCCCTTGCTGTATGATATTCTATCAAACACAGCACTTATTTCAGCAGGAGTTGACACAGTAACAGCAACTGGTGAAGACATTAAAAAATCATCTTCTTGCATAGGTAACACATCCTCAAGCAACACCTTCTCAGGCATTTGGCAGTCTTTTTCTGCATAATTTACTCCCAAGAACTTGAAGAAAGAAGCAAATCCTTCATTTAGCCACAAGTCATCCCACCAGTCCATGGTCACAATATTTCCAAACCACTGGTGTACAAGTTCATGGGAAATCACACTGGCCACCCTCTTGGTTGGATGAGGCTGATTGGATTGGGTCATAAAGCAGGTTTGTTTCTCAGTAAGTGATGAGTCCCCAGATCTCCATGTCACTGGAGCCAAAATCAGGAATAGCGATTTTATCTAGTTTAGGAAGAGAATATTCCATAGCAAAGAATTCTTCAAAATAATCAAACAGTTTTCGTTATGTTTTCAAACTATTCAGAGGTCTGTTTTTGTGCTGGCTGGACATAAATAATGAGTAGTTTATCACTCTGCAATGTTTTCTGTATGGAGGTAAATTGATGTAAACCAAAGCATACCAAGTAAGTGTTCATGGGGACAGACTTCATAAAAATGGTTCATTTCCGTTTGTCAACCACTGGCTCTTCTTTCTCTTTGAAAGTGCTTGGTATTCTGTGGGGTGAATGAAGGATATATTGTAAGTTGCCTTTTTGTTCAATCTGTTGGAACAAGGGAAGAACTTCCTGGCATCAGTCAGATCATGGTCCGTGGCTACTATACTCAGTTTCATGGCAGGGAGGCATGGTGACTGGAGGTGGCTGGAGCAGGAGCAGCAGCAGCAGAAGCTAAGCTCTCACATCATCATGCATGCACAAGAAGCAACCTCAACTTTCTTTAGTGTTAGTCTTAAACCTGTTCTTAATCCTCTTACGAAGCATATCCATAACCCCAGGCCTAACTTGCAACCAACCCAGGCCCTATCCCTATCCTTAGACTTAGCCAAAACCCTAACCCTAACCATAGTTTTCAAGCTATCCAGTTCAATGCTAGCCTAGCCCTAAACCTAGCCCTAGTCCTAGTGCTAGCCCTAGGCTTAAACACAGCCCTTACCCTAACCTTAACCCTAATCCTAAAACAAACGTAGACCTAGCCCTAACCATAGTACTAAACCTTTTCATAGGCCTAGCCCTAACCCTAACACTAGCCCTAACCCTAGTCCTAAACCTAGTCATAGACCTAGCCCTAGACCTAGACTTAGTCCTAGTGCTAACCCAACAGATAACACTAGCCCATGCCCTAAACCTAGCCCTAACTCTAGCCCAAACTCTTTTCATCATTGTAACCTTATCCCTACCTCTAACCTAACCTTATCCCTAACCCTAGTTATAGCCCTAACCCTACCTTTTCCCTACCCGTAACCCTAGACGTAACCCTAGCCCTAAACTTAGCCCTATCCCTAGGCTTAAGTCTAACCATAGCCCTAACCATAACCCTATTCCAAGCCCTTGGCCTAGCCCTAACCTAGAACTAACTAGCCCTAACACTTACCAAGCACTAACCCCAACTATAGTTCTAACCCTAAGCTTAAAATTAACCCAAACCCTAGCCTAGCCTTATCCCTAAATCTAGGCTCGATATTGCTATCCCTAGCCTTAGCTGTAGCCCTACCACTAGCAAAAGCCCCAGGTCTGATCTTAAATGTAGCCTTAGCCCTGGACATAACCATAGCCTTAACTATAACCCTAACCCTAAGCCTAAACTTAACACTATCCCTAGACCTACCCTAGCACTGAGCCTTGAGCTAAAACCTAACCCTATCTCTAAACATAACCATAACTGTAACCTTAACTCCACATTCTAAACCTAGACTTAAACTGTGCCATATAACTAGACCTAGTATACCTAGTCCTAACCCCAGTCCTAATCCTAACTCTAACCCTAATAATAAACTTACCCCTAAACATTGACATAATGTGACCATAACTCTAGGTTTAAACATTGACTGAGCCCTAGCCTAAGCATTAGCACCAGCCATAGAACTACCACTAGCCATAGTTCTCAGTATAACCCTTAACCTTACCCTAGCCTGAGTGTTAGCACTACCTATAGAACTATCAATAGCCCTAGCCCTAGCCCTAACTCTAGCCTTAGTTCTAACTCTAAACCTAACTATAATCCTAAACCTAACACTACCCTAGTCCTAAACATAACCATAACTGTTATTAACCTAGCCCTAAGCCTCAACATAGCCCTAATAGTAGCAACCTTAACCCTCCCCTAAAACTAAAACTAACGCTAGCTATAGTTCTAGTTCTAAACTTATCCCTAAAACCTAGCCCTAAACGTGACACTAACCCTAACCCTAACCCTAACCTTAATCCTAACCTTCTACCTATACCTAATACTATACCTAGCCCTAGGTCTAGACCTAGACCTCAATTTAACCATAAACCTAGACATTAACCTAGCCCTGGTCCTATCAGTATCCCTAAAACTAACCCAACCCTAGCCTAACCCTATTCCTAACCATAACCCTAGCACTAACCATATTCCTAAGTCTCATCCTAATGGCATTGTGTTCCCCAGGGGTTCTGGGTCCTCAAAGGGCAGGGCCTGTTGTGGAGAATGGACCTGGCAGAGTGAACTGTGGAAGGAGGGGCTTGTGGCGCCATCTTGGGACAGAAGCGGCAAGCTGCAAGTATGCATGGGGAATATGCAGCAGCCGGGCATGCTCAAGGACAGAATGGCCTGACAGAATAGACCTGGGGCGAGACTGCTGGCCCCTGAGGTGTGGGCAAATGCAAGCAGTGACAATGGGCATGGCATCGGAGTGGTCTGATATGGCAAGCTCTAAGCTGCACTGCAGGACCTGAGTGGACTGGAGCTAGGCACGGGGTGCACCTTTCTTTGTAAGTCACTCTCTCCGCCCCCCCAACAGTAATAAATGCACATAAATTTATGCTATGTGTTTTGCCTGATAGCACAAGAGACACTGAGAGAACTCTGGTGACATGAATCTGTAATCCTAGGCCTAACCCTATGCCTAAACCTAGCCCAAGACCTAGACCTAGCCCTGTACCTAGCCCTGACTTTGTCCATTAACCTTGACCCTAACTCTAACTATAAGCCTCGTCGTAACCAAAGCTCTATTCAAAGTCCTAGCCATAGGTCTAACCCTAGCCCTAATGTCAGTCTTAATCCACCCCAAACACAAAACCAAATCCTAAACCGAATCCTAGCCCTAGTTCTAACTCTAGCTCTGACCTAATCCTACCCAGAACATTAAACCTAACCCAAATACTAAGCCAAAACCCAGCCTAGTTCTGGTGCTAACTCTAATAATAACCCTAGCTCTCAGCCTAAACCTAGCCATAGTCCTAGCCCTAACTCTAAACCTAACCTTAAACCTAACCTTAAAGCTAACCCTAAACCTAGCCCTAAGCTTAACCCTAAACCTAACCCTAAGCCTAACCTTAATACTAAACCTAAACATAACCCTCCCTTGCCCTAAACTTAGTCATAGGCCTAGCACAAGCCCTAAACCTAATCCCAGACCTTGACCAAACACTTGTTCTATCTGTAACCTTATCCGTATGTCTAGCCTAACTTTAGCCCTAACCACAGCCTTACCCTGAAACCTAGCCCTTGTCTAGACCCAACCCTAGCCCTCTCCCTAGCCCTAACTGTAGACCTATCCCTAGTCCTATCCCTAGTGGTAGCACTATCCTTATCCCTAGCCCTAGCCTTATCCTTATCTCTAGCCCTATCCCTAGTTCTATCCCTAGTGGTAGTACTATCCATATCCCTAACCCTAGCCCTAGCCTTATCCCTAGCCCTAGCCCTAGCCTTAACTCTAGGCCTTACCCTATCCTATTCCTTGCCCTATCCCTAATCCTAGATATAACCTTAACCCTAACCTTAACACTAACAAACACTAACACTAACACCAAACCTAGCCAAATACCTAGCCCACGACCTTGGCTTAACCCTTTAGCTAGCTCTACCCCTAGCAAAAGATCTAGCCTTAGCACTAACCCTAGAACTTGCCTAACCATACCCAAACCATAAATCTATCCCTACTTCTAGCCCTAGCAATAGTTCTTTCTGTAACCCTAACCGTAACTATAATCGTAACTATAACCCTAAACCTAACTGTAACTATAGTTATATAGTTACTAACCGTAACTATAACCCTAAACCTCACCAAAACCCTAAGAATAAATGTAGACTTCACTCAAGTCCTATCCCATCCCAGGCCCTGTCCCTATCCCTATGCCTATCACTAGGCCTAATATTAGTCAGGCCCAGGCCAACTCTTCCTGTTTCCTTATCACATCCATGCCTTCTAAGTATATTGGGCCCTTTGGACACTTTTTTGCAGGCATGGTGGTGCTGAGGATTGAATCTAGACCCTTGTACATACTGAGCACATGATTTACCACTGAGATATACCCTTACCACCTATTTTTCTACTTTTGAACATAGAACCAGGCAGCAGGAAGGGAGGAACAGGCTTTTTCTAGTTTGTTCTCCACAAAATTCCAGAGTGGTCCTGTTTTTTTCCCATGACCTGTGTTTCTAGCTCTTTGCTTCATTTTATGGGGTTAAAGAACAGCAATGAATCAAAGTGGTAGGGCAGGAAAATATCCAAGACTGCAAAGAGCAAACTTTCTTAGCCTTAGTGGACTGAAACTGACACTAGTCATCAGATATGCCTCTCAGCTGGGTCACTTAAGGAAGACAAGAAGGAGCAGGAGGATGGTCTGCAAGGATGGCCTTGTAGAAAGGAAACAATCTTAGTAAGCCTGTGTCTACACTTGCTCCCATTCCCTGAGCCCAATAGAAATTTGGCCTTGGGTTTATTAAGGGCCTATGTAGAGATGGTCTTAGTGCTGAGACTACTACAGGCAAATTATTGGTTAGCTTACTCTTCTTCCCAGAACAGGCAAGGGTTCAGCTTTATTTCCAAGAACTGGACCCTGGTTGGGAGGGTGAGAGGCCAGGGATTATAGCCTCCTTTGTCTAGTTCCTCTGGCCTGACTCACTAATGTCTTACGGCCAGTGGCAAAACACTTCCTGGTTTTGGAGAATAGCAGGACTACTTCCTTTTCCCAAGTTGCTGGGTCTGTGAGGAAGCCCTGTAATTTACCTCCCCAGATTCTCTGTTCTTCTATCCCAAGACTCCCTGGCCTTTCTTCTTATGACCCTTCACCTCCTTTTCTGCAGTTCATTCTCTTAGTAGGATTTTTTGCTCTTTTCAGACTCTGAACTGTCCTTGATCCATGTTCTCACCAGTGATCATAATCCACCCTGGACTTCATACCCTTAGAAGTTGCCTGTCCTGCCTCTTCCCCTCCTATGAGACCCTGTTCAACCTACTTCTCCCTAAGACCTCATGCTTTGACTGTCCTGCCCACATAAGCACTCACTGTTCTGTCTTTCTCCTGTCACTCTGCCCCTTTTCCCCTCTGACGTGCCCTGTGCTGTCCTCTGGTTCCAGGCTTGCAGGTGGTACTCAAGTCGATCATGAAGGCCATGGTTCCACTGTTGCAGATTGGGCGGCTGCTCTTCTTCACCATCCTCATGTTTTCCATCATTGGCCTTGAGCTCTATATGGGAAAATTCCACAAGACCTTCTTCCCCAACAGCACATGTGAGTCTTGTAGCATACTTTGGTCTCAGATGAGGATCCCAGTGCCAGAAGTGTTTTTGAACTTCTGGACCAGTGAGGCTTACATTTTAGTATCCTGGTAAATACCAATAAGTAGATACATGAATAAAGTACCAGATTGTAAAAACTTGTAGGAAGGAAACAATAGTATTTGATATAGAATAGCTTGGGGTCTACTTCAGTTATAAGTACAAAAATACCAAGTAGAAGTGCTCCACTTGGGTGGCCAAACAGCTGTCCTGCTTCCTGTGTCACCCTTAGCAGGAAGACCTCCCTGAAACCCTCTGCTCGAATGTTAGCTTTCTGTAGACTTTAATCAAGATATTTGGAGAGAGAGAAATAAACCTTATAATCATTTATCAAGCTTATCATTTATTAGTCTCCCTTCTCTCCCAGATTGGGTGATAGAGGAGAAATCGGGTGTCAATAACAATTGGAGTGTAGGTGTCTGCTGATTTTGATTTCAGGATGAAGGAATCCTGAGCATATCTGAATGATAATGGTCAGGTTCCTGGAGATAAGGAGAGGTGAGCAAGGAGATCCAGAGAGAGTGGATCCTGGGCTGAGGTGGAGGCAGTTGAGAGATCTGGTACAGGTATGAGGAGGGGTGGGGACATGGTGGAGGTTCAGGGTGCAGCAGGTTCTCCGGAGCTCAGCCTTCCCAGTGGACCTGGAGAACTTAGCTTGCTTCACTCTCTTCTTCATAGATGCAGAGCCTGTGGATGACTTCCCCTGTGGCAAGGAGGCTCCAGCCCGATTGTGTGAAGGTGAAACTGAATGCTGGGAGTACTGGACAGGACACAACTTTGGAATCACCAACTTTGACAACATCCTGTTTGCCATCTTGACAGTCTTCCAGTGTATCACCACGGAGGGCTGGACCGACATCCTCTACAATGAGTTGCATCTTGGCCCTGGACCTAGTAGTGAGGTTTAGAGTTCCCAGGATGGTGCTCTGGGAATCTCATTTGGAGAGTTCTTTCCCAGTACTCAGCCTGTTCCCCTAATGAAGGGTGAAACATAGGTCCCTTTATCTAGTAGTTCTATCAAAGTCCTGTGGTCAGTGTCATTTCATATTCTTGACCTAGGTGCTCCTGGAGTTCTTTTAATCTTTTTTGAGACAAGGTCTTCCTGTAGCCCCAGCTAACCTGGAACTTGCTATGTAGACCAGGCTGGTCTTGAACTCACAGAGAGCCACCAGCCTCTGCATCCCCTCTGCTGGGATTAAAGGTGTGGGCTACCACACCTGGCCTGGAGTCTTTATGAAGGTGAGACTGAGGGCTGATTGTGGAGGTCAGAAGAGGGAATTGCAGAGAAGATGCTGCTGTTGCCCATGGTGATGGCAGCAGCAGCACCAGTGGCTGATACTCTGAGCCTGCTGCCCATTAGGCCTATGTGCTATATCCCTGTTAATGCGTATGGATGATCAAAATGGATTACAGAGAAGCTGATTGATTTGCCTAGGCCCTAGGCCTGCAGGCAGCCTGCTATTAACCATACCGAACCTGTTGGAATTTTCCAGATGGAGTCAAGGGTCAGTGATGTCTGAAGGCTGCCTAGTAAACATGTTGCAGAGTAGGGTTAGGGCTGCATTGAATTAAGGCCCAGGCACTGCCCCAGTCCCATCATGCTGGGGAACGTGTGTTTTTTACCTTTGTTTTCTTTGTAACTTGTCTGTCTAGTACTGTTAAATCTTTTTTCTCCTCACTCTTTTTAGATTCTAGCCTGTCTCAGGAAGTCTGGGTTTGGTGGCATGATGAAAGTCCAAAATAAGGCCCCTGGGAGGGAGGTTATTGACCCATCTCATTCCCTTTTCCACTACCTGAGGTTCTTTTTGGTGGATCTATAACTGTGTCTTTAGCAAATATCAATCTCTTTGTAAGAAGACTACCTTGCTCCCTCCGCATCCTATCCCATAGTCCTGTGAGCTGTCTATCAGAGAACAAGACCAAGTAAGAGTACCTCAGTACTTTGGAAAATAGAGAATGAAGGTGAAGGTACAGTGGAACCAAGAGTCTGGGAAGGTATGACTAGTGGGCCCTTGGTTTTGGATAGGTAGAGGTTGTGTTCTGTTTGAGTATTAGGAATTTGGAGAATTGGGGACCAAGGTGTTGTCATCTGTATGTTGAGAGTGAGGCATGGGCCACATGTCTCTGGAGCCCTATGCTTCTTTCCATGGCCTCTATCTGCTATGTCTGAGTACTAGTGGACAAGAGGAAAGGGAGAAACTGAGACGTTTGGCACTGTGCCTCCCCCATGGGTTCATGGGAACCTAGGTGATCTCAGGACTAGGCATTTGGCAGGTGCTAAGCAAATGCTTGTTGGGCTGATCTGTCAAGTTTGAGCAGGTAAATGAAGAGTTAAGGAAAAACTGGCTAAGGTCTTTTGAACCAGATTCTTCTTTAGTGAAATGTCTGATAATGGACTGATATAGAGAATAAGGAACAGGGACAAAGGCAGGAATGGGGACTTTGCTATTCTCTTCTGCCAGTCAGAACAATTGCCACCAAGATAGACCCTAAAAATAGCTCTCTGCTGGCCACATTCCTGTCAGCATCATGCAAATGAAGGGCCATGTGACTAAATCTATACAGCCCTCAGAACCCACTGGAACTTAGCCAATGGCCATAGTGATGCAGATGCCTCTGCCTATCTAGGATTAGAATGGGCAGCAGCCACACTCCAGGCAGGAGGCATGGCCAGAGAGGCCACAGAGGTTTCATCAAGTGCATATTTCAATGGAACCCACTAGGCACAGAGCACTTGTACAGTGGAACACAGTCAGCATTTAGCACATGAGAACCAGGTGGTAGCAAGCCTTATTAAGCAAATAAAGCTGGTTGAGGAACACAGTGTGTCTAGTTAAAGGATGCTGGGGCCTTTTGGGGTCCAGAAATAAAACATAGAAATGCTGAGGTACCAGGTTGTGGTGGTGACACATAAGACCAGAGCAGGTAGCCAAGAACCAGGGTGATTCACTCTCCTCCCACCCACTCCACATAGGTTGGCTGTTGGAGATTGGATAGGGCTTTGAAGAGGACTTTTTGGAGAGAGCCTGCTGTTTATCTCCTGACAAATGCTCCTTTGAGTGGCAGAGTCTGGGTTATCGTGTGGGCTGAACCCACTGGCCTGCTTCTGGGGTAGACGGAGGCAGACAGAGTTTACTCAACGTGGTAGCAGAGGAGGCTGTGTTTCTCACACCAGCTACAGTGGGGAGAGTGGCCACCAGAATAGCAATGCTTCTCAGCAGGGATTACTGAGGAGCTGGTGGTGGTAGATGGGGAAGGGGGTTGTTCAGCCTGTGGGGAAATGACTTGCCTTTGTTTTGGAAAGTATGTGGACTCAGACGGGACTCTAGAAGAGTTCACAGGAGCATCTTGTGAGGGATAGTCATCAGTACTTTCCTGACAGAACAGAAAGATGATTGTCTCAGGACAGCACCACTAGGACAAGGTTTCCTGTCCCACCCTCCCTTCCCTGCTTTGACAGTATTGGATTAACACCCACAACAGGAAGCTGAGAAAAGAGCAATAATGCTGGTGTGGAAGAACAATGAGGGTGTCTGCTTTTCCCACTGATTGTGCCAGCTGTGGCCATCAGCTGTTGGCAAGAAATGTATTAAACAATTTGTCACCAGTTGGGAATAGACACTTTTTATTTTGTCTTTTTGAGACAGGGTCTCCCTGTAGCCCCAACTGTCCTGGAACTCAATGTGTAGAACAGGCTGGCCTTGAACTCACAGAGATCCGCCTGCCTCTGCCTCCCGAGTGCTGGGATTAAAGGTGTGCACCACCACGCCTGGCGGGAATAGACAGTTTTGATTACTGAATCAAATTTTTGTTTTCAACTTGAAGTAGTTATCTAGGAGTTATTTGCAAAGTAATGAGACTTGTCTAAATTTTCATCCTGGCATATGAGAAGGGTTCAGAGGAATGACAGGATCATGCATCAGTAAATGATCATATAAATAGGCCTTTGCTTGTGCTAGTTACAGGCACATCTCAGGCAAGAAGTATTCAGATAAGTAGGTGTGAAGGCAGCATTCTGATTTAACACAAGATTTGCTTATAGATTGGATACACTATGTGAGGGAAAGAAGATCTGGAGACAACATGGTTGGAGCTCCTGGGAAAGGAGAGGAGAACTGGGAGCAAGGTGTTTTCCTAACTTTGTTTTAGTGCAGGGTGGTGGTGGAACTCAGGGATTCTGTTCTGGCTTTGTAAAGTTGTTGATAACTAGTTTCATCTTAGTAGAGATGTTGCACATGTGAGAGAGAGAGCTCAGGAGAACTCATTGACATGTAGAACATGTTGACAATTATTTGGAGAGGATGAAACTATCTGAGTCCAGGTGAAGGACAAAAGCCCACTGTCTCGCCAAAGAATTCCCTTTTTGGAGGCCAGTGGGATAGGAGCCAGTAATGGAGCAGTTGTGGAGCTTGTGAGGGGTAGGAGAAATGCCAGGAGCATGTTGTATCCTGAAAGTAGAGCAGAAAGTTTGAAGAAGGTGTTCTGTGTTGCTGAGAGGCCAAAGAAGATGGGAGGAGAAATCTGTTGCATGTGACAAGACAAAGGCTGCTGATAACCTTGGCAAGAACAGCCCTGGTAGTGGGAGTAAAACCCTGAGTGTGTGGATTGAAGAGCATGGGATAAGGAAGTTAAGATGCCAGTGTAGACCACCCCTTTAAGGGAGTAAAGTAATGGGCGGTGTCTGCAGGAGATGTGGAATTGAAAAAGTAGAATTATTGAGACAAGTTTAGATTCACATGAAGTTGTCATATTTAATATAGAAAGACAGTATGTATCTATCCTGTACTCTCCAACTGGTAAAAACCTGAAAGACTGTATTAGTTAGGGTTCTCTAGAGGGACAACACTGATAGAATGAATTTTTTTATTGAATTTTTGTGTATTTCATATATAAAATCATCTTTATACCTCCCCCCTCCCCCTTTCGGCACACTCCCATAGGCCCCCAACTGGAGTTCATAATTCTGTCATTTGTATTAAGGCCTATTATGTAAAGTTAGTGTCCTGAGATGTCCCTCAGTGTAAGTTCATCCACTAGGGTTTAGTCAGCGTATCTAGAGTTTCCCCCTTCAAGAAGATCAGTTCTTCCTCATCCAGCAGTAATCAGCTACCAATAATTCTTCAACTAAGATTGGGGCCTGCTTCATTTCCACAGTTCTGTGCTGGTTTTTTGTCTGCCTAAGTTTGCATGGGTCTTGTGCATGCTGACACCATTGCTCTAGGTTTGTATGAGAAGGGTCCCAGGCACCTGTAGGACTGTTTCTGAATGGTCATGCATCTCTTCCCTGGCCCTTATAATCTTTCTGTCCCATCTTCTGCAATGGTCCCTGAGTCCTGGATGGGTGGACCTCAATATAGGAGTCCTGTTCAAGGACTCACATTCTGCAGACTCTTATTCTCTGCGTTTTGGCCATTTGTGGCCTTTTGTGTTCCTGGCCCTCTTTTACATGAGGAAGCTTCCTTGATGAGGATTGAAAGATGCATTCGTGTTCTCTTCATCCCTTGTTCTATGTTTTGTGACTCTTAGTTGTAGAGGTTGCATCCTAGATGTGCTACTTAGGCTTGGGCAATTCACAAAGAATCTCTGTGTGTGACCAGTGGTGTAACTCTGAAATAATCTCTGTTGAAAAAGAAGGTACTTTGATGTGTGGTGACTGGGATACTTGTCTGTAAATTTAAGGATCTATATTTTGCACATAGTAAGAAATTGCATTAGTCTAGGGATATGAGAGCCTTGGGATTTTCTCTAAGATGTATGACTTCTCCAGTGATGTGTATTTGGCTAGATTTACAATACCAGACATGAGTTTCCTCCCACTGACTGGGCTTTAAGTCCAATTAGGTAGCTGTTGATTACCCTCAAGAAAAAAATGCAATTACTGCACCAAAGTCGTTTCCTGTGTTGGGTATGGTGATACATATCTGTAATCTCAGCACTTGTGAGGTAGAGACAGGAGGACTCTTCTGATATACATAGTGAGTTTGAGTTTAGACTATTGTACATGAGACTCTGTCTCCAAACAGAACAAAACAAAGCAAAGCAAACAAACAAACAAACAAAAAACCAGGAAGTCTATAAACTCTGCCTAATCCTCATCTGGAATTGTGTGTGTGTGTGTTTTCCTAAAAGTTTTATTGCTTTATATTTTACATATGAATCTGTGCTGTACTCTGAGTTGATTTTGCATAAACAGTAAGGTTTATAATTAAGGCCCTTTCCCCTCCCTTCTTACCTCTCTCTTTCCTCCCTTCTACCCATGTGTATCCAATAGCCCCAGCACTTGTTGATATGCCTTTTTCTGCACTGAACAGCTTTGGTTCTACTGATAACATCTACTGTCTCTGCTAGTGTCACCCCTCCTTTGACTATGTGGTTATGGTTAAGTCTTAAAATCAGATACACTGATTTTATTCAATTTGGGAGAATCAGCAGCTTTACTTTGTTTAGTCTTTTAGTCATTCATCAGGGCACATCTTTTCATTTATTCAGATTGTTTTTGATTTCGCGAATTAGAATTTTGTAGTTATCAGCATTCATAGCCTCTGTATGTTTTGTTATGTTAACAAGATTCTGGTGTTAAATTTTGGGTTTTCTATATAATTCTGAATATTGATCCTTTATTAGACAGAGAATTTACAAATACTCTCTCCCATTGTGTGTTCTGCATTTTTTCTCTGTTGATAGTCTTTGTGCGTGTACTGTATGTGTCCTGTGGGTATACGTGTGTACCAGTGCACATACATGTGGAGGCCAGGAATAAAGATCAGGTATTGTTGCACTGGAGCTGTTTACTTTGTTTTGAAAGGTCTGTCATTAGTCTGGAGATCACCGATTACGCTGGGATGGCTGACATGTGAGTCCTGGGGATGCACCTGTCTACCCACCCAGTGCTGGGATTGCAAGTGTGCATCAGCTTTCCTTTCCCTTCACTTCCCTTCCCTTCCCTTCCCTTCCCTTCCCTTCCCTCCCCTCCCCTCCCCTCCACTCTGCTCCATTCCCCTTCCCTTCCCCTTCCCCTTCCCCTTCCCTTCTCTTCCCTTCCCCTTCCCTTCCCTTCCCTTCCCTTCCCTTCCATTCTTCTTCCCTTCCCCTTCCCTTCCCCTCTCTTCTGTTTCCTTCCCCTTCCCTTCCATTCTTCTTCCCTTCCCCTTCCCTTCCCCTTCCCCTTCCCCTTCCCTTCCCCCTCTTCTCTTCCCTTCCCCCTCCCCCCCCCCCCCCCCCCCCCCCCCCCCCCCCGTGTTTGCATAGACCTTTCCCTCCCCTCCCCTCCCCTCCCTTCCCTTCCCTTCCCTTTCCTTTCCTTTCTCCTTTCCTTTTGTTTTGTTTGCTTGAGTCAGGGTCTTACTGTATAGTTCTGTCTAGCCTAGAAATCTCTATGATGGCTATGCTGACCTCAAACTCACAGAGCTCTGCCTGCCCCTGCCTTGCTAGTGCTGGAATTAAAAGCATGCATGCCAACACCAGGCTATTTACTGCCTTTTCAACTTGGGTTCTGGGGATCAAACTCATATCCTCATGGTTGTGGTGGTGGAGTGAAATGGGCAGCACTTTACAAACTGAGCTGTCTCTCCAACTCCTGGTGAAGTCTTCTCCTGTTTCTGCCTCCTGAATGTTGGGATTAAAGGTGTGCATCACCATGGCCAGCATTTAAATTTTTAGTGTGTGTGTTTGTGTATGTGGCAGGGTGTGTGTGTGTGCATACATGGTTGTGTGGGCTTTGAGACAGTAGCGTTTGGATACTTCTATTCCTTTCCATCTTTTTTTGAAATGCGGTCTCTCACTGAACCTAGAGTTTGTTGCTTCAGCTAGACTGGCTGGCCAGAGAGCTCAAGGGATCTGCCTGTCTTCGCCCTGTCCCATTGCGTGAGTGCTAGGGGTGCACACTGCTACACTCGATTTTTATATCGGTTCTGGGGATTGGAGCTCAGGTCCTCAGGCTTGCATGTCAAGCATTTTACTCACTGAGCCATCTCCCCAGACTTGTTTTTCTTGTTTATGCCTTCAATTTCAAATCCAAGAAATCATTGCCAAATCCAAGCTCTTTTTTTTTTTCCTCCTTAAAAGCTTGATTTTATTTTTTCTTTTACGGTCTTACATTTAGGTCTTTGATCCATTTTGAGTTAGTTTTTGTGGATAGTGTGAGGTGCAGGTCCAACTTGGTCTGTCTGCTCTGTGTTTCGTTGTCCTTTCTCCACCATTTCTTGGTGCCCTTGTCAAAAATCATTTGGCCATCTAATCGGGGTTATTTCTGGGCTCTCTGTTGTATTCTGTTGGTCTGAAAGTCTTGATCTGTATGTTTTTTATATCCTTTTCTTGACTTACTACACTGGCTAGCCTAGTTTAGCATTATGCTGAGTGACAATGGTGAGAACAGACCTACTATGATTCTAATGTTAGGGGAAAAGCATTCAATCTTTCACCATTAAGTATAGTGTTCATGATAGGGCTGGATTTTGATGATGGTAGGTTTTTTTGAAAAATCAAGTTTAGGCAATTCTCTTATTTTTCTGAGAGTTTTAATTAATTAATGAATTTTTATTTTGTGAATGAGTGCTTTGTATGCGTGTATAAGTGCACTTACGCATACATTGCCTGTGAGAGCCAGAAGAGAGTGTTGGATCCCCTGGATCTGGAATTACAGACAATCGTTAGCTACCACGTGGGTACTGGGAACCAAACATGGGTCCTCTGTAAGAGCAGAGAGTTTTCTTAACTGCTGAGCTATATCTCCAGCCTCTCCGAGAGTTTATATAATGAATGACCATTGAATTTTGTCAAATGCTTTTGCTACACTGATATTACCATGTGAGTTTTCTTCTTTAACTAATATAGAGAATTACAGTCAAGTTATTTTTATTATTGGAGTAGTTTTGCATTTCCGAAATAAACATAGTCATGGTATGTAATTCATCATTTATGGCATATAATTCTTTTTATATATTATATATGCTAATGTTTTTGTTAAAGATTCTGCATCTATGTTATAAGGAATTTGGGTCTGAAAATATTTATATTTTTTCTGCCTTTGTTCTGTTTTGATATCAAAATAATTCAAGCTTTATAAATGAATTGGAAAGCATTTAATTATACTTTCTGGAATAATATGTAGAAATGGTGATAAGTCTTTTGAGACTATTTAATAGACATCTACAATAAAACTTTCTGGGCCTGGAGATTTTATTTTGGAAGATTTTC
>NW_008331828.1:687117-707032 GCF_000622305.1 Nannospalax galili
TAGTGATTTTGGCAATTTGCGTATTGCTAGAAGTTTGTCATTTTAGCTGATCCCCCCACATCCAAAGAACTTCTTTTCTTACTATTCTCTGTTGTTTTGCATCTTTAATTTTGCTGATATGTGCTCCCATTAAAAAAAATTATTATTTTTATTTTATGTGTATAAGTGCATTGCCTGCATGTATGTGAGTGCACCTGTGTCATGCAATGCCGAGGAGGTCAGAAGAGGGCTTTGGATTTCCCTGGAACTAGAGTTAAGTACGGTTTGTGGCCACCACGTGGGTGCTGGGAATTGAACCTGGGTCCTCTGCAAGAGCAGCCAGTGCTCTTAACCGCTGAGCCATCTCTCCAGCCCCCTGTGCTCTCATTTTTATCATTTATTTCCTACTGTCTCTTTTAGGGTGCTGCTGTTTGAAATAGAGGCTCAGATTATTAATTTGATATTTTCCTTCATGATAATGTATGTATTTAATAATGTAAATTTCTGTTTTGGTACTGCTTTGTCTGTGTCTTACAAGTTTGATGTCTTTGTAGTCTCATTTTCTTTTTTTCTCATTTTCATTCAACTCAACGTAATTTTAAATTTCCTTTGAGGCTTCCTTCCTTCTTGTCCTTCTCTGATAATACCCTTGTTGGAGGTGGTTTCTCTGGCAGGGTAGAAGTCTGAGCTTCACACTAGGTCTTGCTAGCCGGGGTGTTCTGAGCTCTGAAGTGGGACCACAGATTTCCTTGTGCTATTTGGCTGGAGCAGTGCAATTGCACTAAAATTTTAGTCTAAAAGTTTTCTATTTAGATAAGCTTTTTCCTTCCACACCAAAGAGAGCTGAATTTTGATGCATGTTATTTTTTAAAGATTTATTTATTTATTATTATTTTTAAAGGAGTTAGTGTAACATTAAAAATATTTTATTATTTTTATTATTTTTTAATGTGTATGAGTGTATTGCCTGCATGTAGGTAAGTGCACCCATATCGTGCAATGCCCTCATAAGTCAGAAGACACTGTCAGAATCCTGGGACTGGAATTACAGACAGTTGTTAGCTGCCATGTGGGTGCTGGGATTCAAACCCGGGTCTTCTGCAAGAACAACCAGCGTTCTTAACCGCTGAGCCATCTCTCCAGCCCCCAAGATTTTTAAAATATTTTTTATTTATTAAATTTTTATTTTTTGTGTATCAGTGGATTGCCTACATGTGTGTAAGTGCACCCATGTCGTGCAGTGCCTGCAGTCGTCAGAAGAGAGTTGGATTCCCCTGGAACTGGAGTTATGGTTGATTGTTAGTCACTACGTGGGTGCTGGGAATTGAATCTGGGTCCTCTGGCCCAGTGCTCTTAACCACTGAGCCATCTTTCCAGCCCCAAGATTTATTTTTCTTTATGTGTATTTGTGTGTTTGTTTGAGTATATGCCCTGTGTTATGTGGATGCCTACAGAGACCAGAAAAGGACACTGGGTCTTCTAAGCTGCAGTTACAGGTTGTTGTGAGCTGCCCAGTGTGGGTGCTGGGAACTGAAGCCCAATCTTCTGTGGAAGGAGCAGCAAGTGCTCTTAAATGTGGAGCCATTTCACCAGTCTGTGAGGATTGAGGATACATTTTTTTTTTTTTTTTTTTTGGTATCTGTCCTTTGCATTTCTGAGGTGCAGACTTCTTCAGCCCTAAATCTGGGAAATATGAGGCACAAAGAAAACCCAGGGAGCTCACTGCAGGCACCGAGGTCCCAGCTGGTCCTCCTTTTGGAATCTTCTTATGTTTGCTTTATTTTCAATCTTCAGAGTATTAATTGTACTTAGTAGGTGTTAGGAAGAGATTGTCACCACTCATTTTCCCAGAAGTAGAAATCCTGATTTACTCTGCTTTTGCTTTTAAGATGGGAGGGAGTAGAGTGACCTGACTCCCAGAGAAGGGAAATCTCAGGATCTCAGGTGGGGGAAGGGCTAAGACTGCAGCAGTGCTGTCTCTTCTCTTATCTATGAAGGTGGTTTTGAGGGTGGACTTGCAGGGAGGTAGCTGACCTTGGAGACTGACTCACAGATCAGAGGTACTGTGGGTTTGCACAGAGGTGAGATTTGGGAACTTGACCCACAGTTGAGAAGGGATTCTGAATGTCAGTTCTGGTTTGGTGACAGGTGTCTTGGCAACCAACCTGAGATCAGTGTTCAGGACTCAGAAGCTACAAGCTTAAGTCAGTTTAGGGACCCAAGACTCTCCAAGAGCAGAGTCTGTAAATCTGCCAGACAGCCAGGCTGGAGGGCAGGAGTCCTGACAGGAGGCCTGGTGACCAGCTTAGCTTTAGGGTATGGCTCATGTTCTCTTGCCTCGATTCTGCTGTCTGGGGGGAGGTACTGACCCTCAGCATTCACCTCCCTCCTAGTGTGCTTCTAGTACTAGACTCAAATGAAAAAGAAGATTTGCCACCTCGCTTAGCTAAATTCACTGGGTCCCATAAACAGTAAAAGAGTTGTGGAGTTAAGTTGAGTTCAGAGGAATTTGCTCTTTTGTGGGCTGTGTTATTATGAGCAAAGGGGAGAAGACCTTTATGTTTTCAGCAATTCAAATAGTTCCTGGATGCTGAGCTATCTTGGGCAAGGCATTTGGTGAGCACTATATCCTAGGGGACTTACAGGGAATGCAGTGTGGAGAAACATGTAGCCTGAGTTGTGGAACCTGTTGAAGACAGATTATCAGACAAGGCTAACCCTAACCTAAGCCTGTGGGGCCCTATTTGGGATTGTGTCTCTTTGGAGCTACTCATGGAGGCCAGTGAATGTCCTATCGTGACTGAGGTCAGGCATACAGCTTCAGGGCATCTCAAGAAGCCTTTGGCTGTCTGGGCCTGTTCCTGGCTTTTCAGCATTGCTGGACAGTGGATGGGAGTATGAAGTTTCTCTGGTCCTCTGGGGAACTTCCACCAGTGTGGGATCTGTGAGTCAAAAGCAGGTCTGACCAAGCCAGGACACCCTACCTGTACCCTTCTGAGGAGGACTCCTAAGGGATCAAGCACTCTAATGTGGCCATAGCTCCCTTCCTCTCTGTCCTTTCTCACCTTCTTGCTTCCAGACAAATGATACAGCTAGCAACACCTGGAACTGACTCTACTTCATCCCTCTCATCATCATTGGCTCCTTTTTTATGCTCAACCTGGTGCTGGGTGTGCTTCTGGGGTAAGGCCTGTGGGTTTGTGGGGTACCTTCTGGGTTTTCAGGCCCACTGTTTTGTTCTGTGCTGGGGCTGGTGTATGGGACTCCCACCCTTACATAGACAGTGCAAGCTATGCTGCTAAGGACATAAGGAAACATAGTCTGCCTCTGTCCCTACTTAAGCATCATAATCCCTGGATGGCTTCATTCTGCACATCCTGAAGACCCCTGATTAGGCCTAGGGCTCCAGTGGTAGGTGAGGATACAGCCTGGTGACCCCAAGGGGCAACTGCTATGCTGCAGAGGTAAAGAGTAGACGTAGAGGACAGCATGCTCTGGAGATGGAGTGGTTCTTAGCCGCTATTGTTTCCTATAAGGGGTGTGACTATCACTAGTATGCCTTTCTAAATACTTTTGCAGAGACCATCTGAGCCCACAGTATAGTGGACAGAGTAGAACTCCTATTTTGATGGGGAGGCTTAGAGCTCTGAGAAGGCACTTGAAGAGGGGGCATCTCAACCAACACCTAAAGAGAGGGCTAGGAATAAGCCAGGTGAAGGAGCAGGGATGTTCTGAAAGGCAGAGCATAGTAGGGTTGGCTGCTCAGCAGTCATAAGGGGGTGTGGTATGTGTTCTCTAGAGTCCCAGAGCTAGAGCCAGAGCATGTGGTGGGTTGAGGACCCAGGAGTGAGCAGGAGCCTACCTGGAGGTACTCTGTAACTCTTTTCCCAGCACTTTTTCAGGGGCTCCTTATCTGTACTTATTGGAGCTGCTTGCTTTTCCCTTCTACATGGTATAGAGAGTTTGCCAAGCAGCGAGAGTAGGTGGAAAACCACCGTGCCTTCCTGGAGCTTCGTCGGCAGCAGCAGATTGAGCGGAAGCTGGTGAGCCTTTGTGACAGTGGACAGCTGTGTTCCTGCTTTGTCCTCTGTCCACCTTGCTACCAGAAGGAGTTTCTTGGCTCTTGGGTGGTGAAAAAGCCTGAATCTGAGTACACTGTTTGTCACATAATAGTAACAAACCCTCTGAATAGAGGATTTTGGCCCAGCATAGAACTGATCTCTCCAAGTTGGACCTAAGTACACTGTTATTGCCCTGAGCCCATTTATCACCCTTTCCCTGGGTGCTGTAAGCCTGTACTCTGACCTGTCTCCTTGAGCCCTAGGTGCTGGCTCTCTTCTGTGGGATGCTGCACTCCATGTGGGCAGCTTCTCCTCCATAGGGCTCTACTCTTCCATGTGGACTCTTCCTCTGTATGTGGTCTACTCCCTTCTGTGTGGGCTGCACCTTTTTCTGTGGGCTGCTCCTCTTCACATGGGCTGGTCTCCTCTGTGGGGGCAGCTCTCTTCCATGTGTGCTGCTCCTTCCATGTGGGCTGCTCCCTCCATATAGGCTGCTCTCTTCCACGTATGCTGCTCTGTCTGTCCGGGCAACTCCCTTCTATGTGGGCTGCTTTCTTCCATGTAGGCTTTTCTCTTGCTTGAGCTCTCACAAATGTTTCCTCAGTACTGAACTCAGGGTAGCAGATGCTCTCTAGGAGGACCATGTGTGGGTTGGACATGGGATGGACTTAAGGTAGCTGGGCCTATGCTTGGAGTACTATTTGTGTCTCGATGGAAGTGGTGCAGCCATAGCCTGCTGATGTGGATGTGTACAGTGGAGCAGGCAGGCAATTCCAGATTAGTTCTCCAGATTTTGCTGGGATGAACCCTGCTGGCGATGGGGAGGAAGGCCCTAACCTGAGCTTTGTCCCTCACAAAGGAAGTCGTGCTGGCCGAAGAGGACAAGAATGCAGAGAAGTCCCCTTTGGATGGTAGGTGGTCACAACAGCACTCCCCAAGTAGTTGGAGCTCAGGTGCCTGTCTTTTCAGGACACTCTGCCGTGCTGGGTGCTTGTACATCTGTTGTGGTAATATGTGGGCCACAGAATCTGAGCTTGGGCTAATGTCACATACATACATTGTCTTTGTAGGAAGTTCTCCTGGACAGTTGTTACTTCTAGAAGCTTCATACTTACAGGCTTTAAGATGAGCTATCTATCCTTGGTTTTAGGGTTTGTTTTAGGATTAGCCCCGAGGCCATGGAAGACTCCAGATACCACACAGAGACCTTAGTAGGGTGGGGGCCTCCATTACCATGGACACCTGCAGTTGCTAACACAACGCCAGGCACGGGAAGGCTCCGGTCAGGGCCAGACAGCATGGTGTGCAGTCAACTCACCAGGGCATACCTGTATTGAGTAGGTCTGTATCAGCCTCTCTGTATCTCTGGCCTTGCCCCAAATGGACATATCTGGGTCTCCTTGATGGCCATACCTCCCTAGTGTCCTTGTTTCAGAGGGGAAAAAAAGACCCACTTTAAAAATTCCTTGTTTCTTCTGCTTGAGGAATGAGAGGGGACCTAGGGTCAGGGTCAGGAAATCACTGTGCCTTAACTCTGGCATCAGGATGGAAGCTGAGAAAAAAGGTGGTCCATTCCCAGGGAAGATAATCCCACATAGCTGACAGTTGCCCTGAGATGGCTTCTGTGAGGCTGCAGCTCACACCAGTCTCTACTACCCTTTGTTTAAAGCAGTGTTGAAGAGAGCTGCCACCAAAAAGAGCCAAAATGACCTGATTGATGCAGAGGATGGGGAGGACGGGTTTGCAGACCTCTGCACTGTTGGTGAGTCTCTGCGGATCCTTCTGGTATTGTGAAGCCCCTGGCTGGATATAGAACACAGATGTGAGATTCTTCTGTTGCTTTAGGTGGCCTCTCCTGGGTTTTTTGTCCTTCCTGGTGCTTGAGCACTCCTGTCAGTACTCTTAACTGACTGCCGCTGCTTTGGGCTCCACTGTGCCCTGTGATCAGGGAGCCTAGGGTAGGTTTCTGCTCGGCTGTCCTTAGTGCTGTTGATCTTCCCCTTCTTTGGCCTATGCCCATGAGGCCCTGGCTCTGTGTCCTGCTTCTTAGACAGTGAGAGGAGACTCTGGTTTATTTTTTTTTAATTCCTACAGAGGTTTTTTTGTTGTTGTTGTTTGTTTGTTTCCTTAGTGCCAGAAGTACCTGGCATTTCCTTGCCTGAAGTCAGATAGCTGCATTCTACCAGGCAGGATGTAGCCCAGGATCTCCCACAGCTGTGTGGGAGAGGCACAGATGCCAGAAGTGCTAAGGTGCTACAGCAAGCCTATCTGGCCTTCCTTGCTCTTCAGCAGTCTGAGTGTCCCGGAGTGAGGCTTGTTTCTCATGATGTTGTGACATTTGCAGATTGAAGTCCTTAAAATAGGAACACAAATACCCTTATCTTTGCCCAGGAGGCTTCTGTTGGTAACTTAGAATACACACTTCCTTATTTCTCTCCTCATTTCAAATCTCAGATGTTGGCACAAGTATGTGACTTGCATGCATGCACATATATAAATGCACAGAGACTTGAGGGCACTGTTTCTGTGACAAAAATTTCTAATCACTTTTTGCACATTCCTCCCCACAGTTGGATTCTAGCTCTTTCCTCAGTGTCTGTGCCTCACTTCGTGTTCTGACTTCTCCCCTAACAGTGCCATTCCTTTATTTCTAGTTTTTTTCTAATGATGAGAAATGTTGCTTCAAATTCTTATAAGCACCTGTCTTTTCTGATAAGTGTTTTTACTTCTATGGATAGGATGCCCAGGGTATGCTGCTGAGGTTATGGGTATGTGCAGTTTTCAGAGTCCAGTGTCATTGTTTTACATTAGCAGTAAAAACGAAATTTGCCCTTTATGTCTGCTTCTTTTGATTTTTGCCAGTTTGAAGCTAGTTGGAAGAGTACAAAATAGTATTCTGCTGGGATGGTGATTCTTTTTTTACTGACTACCAGTAATTTTTAATCTTTTTGTTGCCCTGAATGAATGAATACATCATTAATTTTTCTATTGAGTTGTTTGTATTTATTTTCTGGTAATGACAGACCAATGTATATTATAAATCTAAATCTTTTTTTTTTGTTTGTTTTTTTTGAGACAGGGTCTCCCTGTAGCCCCAGCTCCCCTGGAACTCATTATGTAGACCAGGCTGGCCTTGAACTCACAGAAATCCACCTGCCTCTGCCTCCCTAGTGCTGAACTAAAGGCGTGTGCCACCATGCCAGGCATAAATCTAAATCTTATTTAAAAAGTTATCAGTGTTCTGTGTTGATCATTTCATTTTTGTCTTTTTCCTTTTTTCTTTATTATTTTATTTGCATGAATGTATTGCTTACATGTATGTAAGTGCATCCATGTCATGCAGTGCCTGCGGAGGAGGTCAAAAGAGGGCATCAGATTTCCCTGGAACTGGAAATACAGATGGTTGTGAACCACCATGTGAGTGCTGGGAATTGAACCTGGGTCCTCTGCAAGAGCAACTAATGCTCTTAACTACTGACCTGTCTCTTTAGCCCAGCTTCATTTTATTCTTATTTTACCTTTACTTTTGAGACAGGGCCTCACTATGTAACCCTGGCTGGCCTTGAATTTGCTGTATAGATCAGGCTGACTTTGAACTCACAGAGATCTGCCTGCCTATGCCTCCTTAGTGCTGGAATTAAAGGCATGTGCCACTGTGCCCGACCCAGATTAGGCTTCTTATTTGATAAGTAGATGCAATATTTGGATCATTTTTAATTACTTTTAGTTTTATCAGATAACGATTGAGAAATATGGCTTATAAATCTCTTAAATTTATACATTTTTAGAATGTAAGTTTATAACTGATATTTAAAAAAATGTTTTTGGTCTTTTTGAGACAGGGTCTCCCTGTAGCCCCAGCTGTCCTGAAACTCACTATGTAGACCAGGCTGGCCTTGAAATCACAGAGATCCGCCTGCCTCTGCCTACCAAGTATTGGGATTAAAGGCTTGCATAAGCCATTCCTCCAGCCTTTATATAGCTGATCTTAATGTTTCAGTAACATAAACAATAAGTGTATGTTCTATAGCTCAGAGCTATCCAACTAGATGTGTTTTGTTGATTGCAGTTTCCAGTTCTTTGTGTTTGATTTCTGTCCTCTAGACCTGCCACTTCTGAGAGGTGCTGTTGGCATTCATTCTTTGTGCTGTTGTATTTGAGGGGCTGTTGGTGAGACTGCGAAGCCTGTGCCTTCCTACATTCTCTGTATGCTGTCACATAGGATCTGTCTCTCTAGTTAGTTATTCCACACCGCACAGTTTAATCTTTTTGTATTGTCTGTCTTTTCTCTAAGTCAGAGTCTCACTCTGTAGCTCAGGCTGGCCTGGAACTCACAGCAATCCTCCTGCTTCAGCCTCCTATCTCCTAAGTGCTAGGATTACAGGCATGAGTCACCATCCCTGGCCTTGATCTTGTCTGATATCATGCCCTGTTCTATTCTGTTTTTTGTTACTATCAATGTGTGTGGATTGCATTTACCTGTTTTCTTTCTCTTTATTTTCATCCCTGTTTAGAATTTTAAGTACCTTTGCAAAATGTATTTAATTGACTTTTTCCACTTAGGTTCCAGTCTTGTTGTCTGATGTGATTTTTTTTCCTTGTTGTTCATGTTTATTATTTGTATGACATGTCTGTGGTTTCTGGGCTTCATCTCTCTTTTGCTGTCTGGATCAAGTTTCTATTTATCATTTTCCCTGTCCCTTGCTGAGGCCTACTTTTTACTTTGATTTCACAGGTGGTCTTTTCCCTTACCTGCTCTTATAATTATAAGCAAAATTCTTCCGTGTTTTAATTTATTTTCTGTCCTTAACCACTGAGATATCTTATTTCTATCACTGAATTGATGTTTCCATTTATTCTGCCCCATCATCAACCTAGTAAGGTGTGACCTTTGCAGAATTTCCTGTCATCTCCTCCTGGTGTGACCTGCTTACTGTTAGTCCCTTGCTCAGCATCCTGCTCTATGCTTTCAGAGGGTTTCTGTACCACAAGTCACTTTTCCACATGCCCTTTTCTCCGGTCCTCACTTACCACAGGGTAGTTTCCTATTTCCATTCTGTGCTGCCAGTTGGTCAGTTTCCTTAGGCAAGATGCTTTGGGGCAGACTGAGTCCCTAAGTGTTGTTGTGCCTTTCTTTGATCCTCACTGTGCATGATTATCTGGACTATTGTGGCCAGTTCTCCCTTGACTCTGGGGCTGTGGCATCATCTTAGATGTTGACCTATTCTCTTCTTCAGTATTTAGAGCCCAGAGGCCTCAGCCTGCAGGTTCAGGCTTGCCTTCAGTGGACCTATTTCTTCACCTGTCTAATTATTTCATCTCATCTGCTGAAAGATTTCAGAAAGGAATTTTATTATGTTTTTTCTAAAAAGTTTCTGTCTCTGAGTTTTGTGTTGATTAGCTTGGTGCTATCCTCAAATCCCTTATACTCTTTGGGCTTTCTCCCCATCTCTATAGAGCCCAAGGATTCACATACATTCAGGGCCTTGGCACTTGGTTCGGGGTCTTGGCAGAGAGGATGGGGAGCTATGCTTGGATGTCCATGTTCCCGGCTCTGCTGTCTTCTAGGCTCCAGGCTTATATGCTACTATGTAAGAGATTATTCTGCATTATTATATTTACTCAAAAATGTATATTGATATGGGTAGGTAGACTCATATCTTCATGAAAATTGGTTGTATTCCCAGTACTGTATCTTTCTGAAGACTACACTATTTGTTAGTTTAATATGAAAATAAATTCAATATATTTTGCTTTCAAGGGATCACGTGACATTTGGTTGTAATATTTCCTTCAAGAGAATTGATGAATTCATGGTGCATTCTCAAGGCATCATTAGTATTAGTTGCACAATGAATTATTAATGCCTCATCCCAAATTTATGGATGACATCAAATGGTTCTTTAGCATTTTTAATTGAGTAGCACTAAGAATGTCCTTCAGTGTAAAGTAGGATTGCTGGTCTTCATTCCTCTGCTAAGTCAAGACCCCTAATCCTGAATACCTGAAATGAAGTAGATTTTGAGTTGATCATTAATGAGATGAATACATGGCAAGTTCATTGAATTGTGAATAAATATTTTAGTAGGTATTGTTGCAATTGATTAATACATTTTATGTGCAAAAACTAAATGAAGACAGAAAAGGGAAAAATAATTTGCAAAATGTTATAAATACATTTACATGTTCATCATCAATATATTAAAATATTAGTGTTGCTCTGTGGAAATGGTGTGCAATGGCATCCAAGTTGTCTATTAATTTAAACAAATCTTGTTTCTTTAGTTCTTTTATTCTGCATTTGGTATGACTGCATTGAATTCATTTTAAAACAATTTCAAAACCGCATATAAGTTCATTTTGTTTTAATAAATAAAGCGTATGTTTAATGATATAATGTGGAAATGTTTAATGATATAATGTGGAAATTGTATGAAAAATATTATCTTCTCCAAATAGAAACTGTCACACCTTATTTCAGCTGATGATAAGCAAAGGCTAATACAAGGATGTCCTTTCAAATTTGCATATATCAGTGGGCTGGTTTTTTTTTTTTTTTTCAAGGATCTGTTCCTTGGGGATTTATTGTCCAGTAATTTGCATGATCAGTTTATTAGAGATTTACATTTTATTAGAAACAATAATAAATATAATGCAAATTACCTGGCAATATCATTGTAATCCTAATTTATGAGCACTGATATGTTTAAAAATAGTCACTTGTTTTCTTTACATCTACTCCATCACCACAACTGACCACATGGATTTGGATTTTCCTTTACATTGAAAGAAAGGAGCAAACATGGGAGACTCTGGATAAAGTTTAGGAATCAGATAACATAAATGCATGCTTGCATGTATACGTGCCTTCTAAAACATATAATAAAACAGGTGATCACAGACATGAATTCACAAAGATTTTGTGTGGCAGAAATTCCTCTGCTAGGACAAAAGGCTGGAAATACAAGGTAAAGTGAAGAGGCTCTTTTTCTCACTGTTCCAAAGTTTTTGATCTGAATATATTTGTTTCTATTTGATATGACTTGTGGAGAAACAATTGTGGGGTTCTGGTAATGATGTTGCAGATGGGAGAGGTCTCATCCTGAAGGAAGGAAAGAGAGAGAGAGGGAAGAACAAGATTGAGATAGAGATAAAGAAGGTCTTTCCTAGGGCAGAAACAAATTATGTGCTTCAATGTCATACATCAGTGACCCACTTCCTCCAATAATGGCTGAATGGAGGAACAGCCATGAAGTCATGGCTCCATCCCTTATGATCCAATCATCTTTCCATAAATCCTTTTCTGAATCCTTATGTCCACATCACAAATGTTGAACACATGAGACTCTGGGAGTCTTTTTGTACCTATACCCAAAGATTCATGTCTTACTAGACAACAAAAACACTGGAAATGAGGAAAAGTGAATTGTTTGGTCTAATATCCATGAAATATGATCTCAAATGTCCCATACCTCAGGCTCTGATTTTAGGACTAGATGCCTAGAGTTCAAGGCCCTTTTATTGATTCTGCACAGTACCTAAAATGTCACATATCTCAGTGTTTCTGAATCCCCCTATGCAAGTTTTATGTGTTTTACTTATGTATTATGCATGTGAGAAAGAGGACATATTTTCATTAGTAAATTATGTAGTTCCTTGACAATATCTGTGAGTTTAAAATGACTTCATGCAGTGGAACAGTGCTTAGGATTGAACTTGGAAATATGAACTACTCTATAGAGAACATACTAATGCAAACATTCTTAAAAGAAACAGTATTCTCATAATTGAAATAAAAATAAATTTTCAAGTTATAATTTTAAGGGATATCATGAAAATTAGTTATTTTTCCAGGGTTACACATTCAGTTTTGATTGTTTCAACTCCTAACTTTCTATAGTTTTTCATTCTTCCTTTTCACCCCCAGATCCTTGGGCATTATGCCATTATACCATCTCTGCATTTATATGTCTAGATTTTCAGCTATTTATGATTGAAGTTTCTCTTGAGTGCTTTGGAGTGTCCATTCATGTTTTATGAATTCACCACTCTGTCCATGTCACTGACGTACCTTGAATCAGATTCAGTGTTCTAGTAAATTAAGTCAGAATGTTGGATCCTTAGAAAATTGCAAACACTGCCTTTCCTAAGCACCCATTTTATTAAACTGTGAGGACTGTATTTATTTACTTATTTATTTATTTGTTTTTTTGTTTATCTTTTTGAAGCAGGGTCTCCCTGTAGCCCCAGCTGTCGTAGTACTCACTATGTAGACCAGGCTGGCCTTGAACTCACAGAGATCTGCCTGCCTCTGCCTCCCAAGTGCTAGGACTACAGGCGCAAGCCACCACACCCGGCTCATTTATAATGTGAGGAGAAAATAAGAACTGAATTTTTGTTAACCGTATACAGTTATTCTGGGAAATACAGAGAGATTCATATGAGGGTAAATGTGATACAAATTAAAATGGTGTTTTGAGACTGTCTTCACTTCCTGAAGCTCTGAGAAATAAATCTCTGTCAAAGAAACTCAATTATCACTAGGCTGTAGTATAGAAGAGGCCCAAATTGAAGACTTATATTGTAATTTTCTATTACTATTAGAAGACAAGACTCTTGTTTGAGACATTCATATGGTCACAGCACTAGATGTTAGCACAATACATGTAGAAGTTTTTAAAGAAGAGACTGGCTTCAAATGGCCAAGCCTATGTGTGTTCTAATGCAATCATAGTCCTATGAGCTGAATACAAAGCACCCCTGAATTATATTTAATGAGCTCTAGGTAGTAGAACCTACGGGTCACAGGGAACTCTCTCCTTTTTGCTCTTCCCCTTAGACACATGTCCACAGGAAACAGGAGATCTCACTCCACTGCTTATCCTATTGGCTGCCTGAATCTTGCTATTTGATTTCTGTAGTAGAAATTTCAAATGTGCTTAAAAAAACATAGCTGGGCCAGGCTTGGTGGCACACGCCTTTAATCCCAGCACTTGGGAGGCAGAGGCAGGTGGATCTTTGTGAGCTCGAGGACAGTCTGGTCTACATAGTGAGCTCCAGGACAGCTGGGGCTACAGGGAAACCCTGACTCAAAAATATCAAAAAAAAAAAAAACCAAAAAAAACATAGCTGGTCCCAGACATATATGTTTGACTAGTTGTTCCAACCAGATTTTAATTTGGAAATCTTGATCATATCAATACATGAGTAATTCAACTGTCCTTACTAGCCCTTTACTAATACTTCAGGGATCAGCAAATACATTTTCTCAGTTGTAGTAAGTGACACACATCTAAGAGCAGATTTTGTTCTCAGACGCAATATTGTTGTCACTGAAATATGATATGCCTCTCATTTGTAGGTATTCAGTTTCACTGTGAGTACCTAGGAGCACAGAGTTACTAGAATCATGTCTATGAGAGTATTTTCTATTCCAGTTCCTGATATCACTGCACTTAGTTTTCATCATCTCTATGTAAAAAATCAGGATGTACAAAATGTTTATTTTAATTCCTTCTTAATATGCACCCAAATATTGTGATCAGCATATTTCATATATATAATGTATATTATCATATATGCTGTATATAATTAACTGTACTTTCCTCTTTGCACCATCACACTCCTTTGTCTCACATTACTCCAGATACTACCATTGTCTCCATTTTTGCTAATGACATATATATGTTCATGTATATGCATACATTGTTAAATAGAATCTCTGCAAAAGTGAGACCATGCATTGATTTTAGAGTGTTTAATATTGATGTAACTTACTAATATCACCTTTTTTTATACAGATGTGAGGAATTCGAATTCTGTGAGTGTTGAACAAATTTCAGAAATGCATACGCAGATGAGATTTGCCAAAGCAAACCAAAGAAATGAAGATGTCTTATCAGTGACAGAAGCTGATAGTGAAAAGAAAAAAATCAAAACTGGCAGATCAGTGGAGCTAAAATTCCTGAAACAGATCAATTAACACAAGAATCTGCTGAGGCTGATATAACAGTACGCCTACAGTCTGGAAAGTACTAGATAAAGTCAGCAATAAATTCCCTGTCTTTTGAGTTTCCTGGTACTTATTTTTTCCATTCACACATGGCTGAAATGGCAAGGCCATGCTTTCCAATTCCCTTAAATGTGGCTAACTACATTTTTGATTTTAGAACCTCTCGACTTACTCATATCACATAAAGCCACTCTTACTAATAACATGAAGGATAAATTTTCAAAAAAGAATTATTGTTATTTGGCCAGAAATATTCATACCTTAGAAAAATAACTTGAGGGCATTTAATAATTTTGATATCAGTATTCAACTTGTGGAATATTCATTTTATAAAGATAAAAATATGAGGGAAATTTTTATACCTTTTACTTAAAATATACCAAGCAGTTATATGTGACAGATAATGACGTGAAAGTTGACAAGGCTGTCGGTGATACTCCTGCACCCAAGAACATTTGGGGAATATGAATCAGACTCAAAAGGTCTTCAAAAAACAGTAATAATAGGGCTGGTGAGGTGACTCAGTGGTTTAGAGTCCTGGCCATATTTGCAGAAGACGTGGGTTCAAATCCCAGCACCCACACTTGCCCCAAATACCTGCTTTTGTAGAAATGCTGACCGTTTAAGTTTCCTGTAATAACCTAAGCGTGACCTATACTTTGGTGCTAGAAGGCTGAAATCCACCAGAAGATTATTGCCAATGATTGATGTGAGAAATCCTATAAAAAACTGTGTTTCTTGTCGGCATGTAGCCAAGGGTAAACTTCCTCCACTTCTTGAGCATGGTTTGATTTTTGCCCCTGTCCAGGTCAGTCTCAGGGTAATTTTCATAGCAATATGCTTTGAATTCCTTGTTCATATTTATGTGTTCTTTTTGAGAACAGTACCTTAGGGACCAACTTACTCTCTTAGGGAAGATTGTTTTGGAATGGTGCTTTTCCTTGAGGGGGTCATGTTTTCTTGGTTTCTCATATTTTTACTATTTTGGGGATGGGCTCTGGGCATCTGTATTTAGTCTGTTTGTTTTCTTAGCACAGGAGGATGAAGTCTCAAGGTGAGTTTTCGGCATGAGTTTCTTTGGGGGCGGTGGGGGCGGTGTCTCAAGAGGACAGAACCAGGCTGGGAGGGTTAGGTAGGGGTGTAGGCTGTCTTACTAGGTCCAGGTGTGGTCTAAGCCCACAACTCTGTAAAGAGGCTGTGTACTGAGTCCAGGGCTAAAATGACGGCTGGAGCCACTTGGTTGGGATCTAGAGGTGTGTGAGATGGGCGAGTCTGAGTGGGTCAGGGAAAGTCACCTGGGTCAGAGGAGTGACCCAAAGAATGGAGGTGGAGCAAATTCAAAGTGATTTGAGAAGGGGTGTGGCATGGGCAGGGTTGGAAGTGTGAGGCAACAGGAAACGGAGGCGGAGTGGGCGGGACCAGAGCAGAAGTGCAGAGGGCCAAAGTCTGGCGGGACCTTTGAGTCTTTGGGGCCTGGAAAACTCCACTGAGACCTAGAGAGACCTGGTCTAGGCGGCATGCGAAACTTCACGGAAGTTATAGGAACCACGCAGAGCTGTTGGTACAGAGTGGATGAGAGGCGAGTCTGGGAGGGACCCTCAGGGTGGAGGAGAGTGTGGGCAGAAACTTAGGCCTTAGGAAAAGACTCCTGGTCACGTGATCGGAGTGGCCCGGGACACTTTGCAGTCAGATTTGGGGCCTGGGAGCAGAGGCAGGTCCTTGAAACTCACGTGGGAGTTAAATATTATTTACGCTTACTCTACAGCAAAGATCGCAGGTCTCAAAACTCGGTTGCAAATATTTCAGTATGTTGACCTTTTCATCCTCTTAGATTTAGATTATTAAAGGTAAATGTAAGACCATATGAACTAAGACTAATCCTGATTTTTATCAGCAATTTTATGGTTTCCAAAATATTCTTATAAAAAAAAATCACATACGCTATTTTAATTAATGCGCAAATATGGCAGAGTGATCTCAAGTGTACAGGAATTACTTCAAATCAATTGTTTCTCCCAGTGCTGTTGTGGAAAAAACAAAGCTCTTCCAGTGTAAATTCATTCCTGCATTCTGACTTGCTGTTTTACTTCTCTGTGTCTAAGAAGTGAGTGGCCCAGTATGGATATGGGGGTATGGAGAGCTTGCTAGAATTAGTCACACAAGGAATAATTCTAGATGGTTTTGAATCAGAACACATGTTTTAGAGGACATTCACAGTTATAGTTGCAAGTATTAATACTCAAAAAATAAACTTTCAATTCACCATTAATGTTCCATCTGAAATACATAATTTATTATATAAATTCAGCATTAAAATGGATATTGTTATGCTAAGGCCTTAATTTTCGATCTTGTAATCCATAAGAGCGTGGTATGAGCCAAGCATGGGGACACACACCTTTAATCACAGCACTCTGGAGGCACAGGCAGGTAGGTCTCTGAGTTCAAGGCCAGCCAGGTCTACTTGGTGAGTTCCAGGCCAGCTGAGGCTACAGAAAGACCCTATGTGAAGAAAAACAAAAACAAAATAAAAAACCACAAAAATCAAAAACAAAACAAAATACTAGGATACCATGCCCTGGTATTTCCACAGTTCCAGAGTTCAAAATTGTGTTAGAGATATGAATGTGCCAAGCAGCATCTTTAGAACAGTTATGATCACCCCCTACATCAGAGAATGCCTCCTAATCTCCTAATCTTTTTGGTTTCCTTGACTCAAGGAAATCAATCTGCCTGTGGACATGTGGTCAAACATGTGGTTTATTCATTTCAGGGTCTGTAGACATTGTGACAAGGCTGTGGATTTGTAAGAGGAGGACACAGAATTCCTAGATCCTGATCAGAGGGCTTTGCACAGAGACTTGATGCTGGAGAATTACTGCTGTCTTGATTTTGTTGGTGAGAATATTTTTCTCACAGAATTTCATGCTCATACGTCGAGTTCCTTGGGGAACTACTATGTCTGTGTGTGTTAAATTTGTGTGAATGAGTCTCACATCTCATAAAGTGAAATTCTCATAGGAGAAAAGAACACTAGTGTAGTTTTGTCTATTCTCATGTTTGTCTTTTGGGAGGGGTTATGCTTCTTTCATTTTTGCTCCATGATAAATTCATAAAGTTCCATTTCCAGCCTGGAATTTGGGCTGAGCTGTAATTAGAGATGGAACACTAATTATGCAACCTGAAAACTCTGTAAATATCAGTGTTCTGACAAAATATTGCAATTGAAAAGACACTTGTAGAATTCCCTGTGATCTCTCTTTATATATTAAGTGCATTGCTGCTTAGAAAATCACGTACTTTCTAAAGACTCACATCATGAACCACCCAGTACAGGCATACAAAGGTGCAAGAGCACTTGGTGTCCTGTGCATTAAGCTGTGATCACCTGGGGTCCTGGGGGTGATGGTGATGTCCTGGAACACAATTAATGGGCAGGTGGTCCTGAGAGACAAACCACTGCACACTTTGTTCATGTGGAAACAAATTATCATGAATTATAAATTGTGTTTGTAAGACATGGAATCAGATGTCCTTAAATTAAAAGACAATATTATCCAATTCTACTTCTTAATATTAATTTTTAAGAAATGTTTTATTATCATTTTTATTTTATGGGTATCTGTGTATTGCCTGCATTCATGTAAGTGTACCCATGTCTGCAGTGCCCACTGAGGTCAGAAGAGGGAATTGGATCCCCTGGAACTGAAATTACAGATAGCTGTTAGCTTCCATGTGGGTCCTGGGAATCAAACCCAGTTCCATTGCAAGAGGAGCCCATGCTCTTAACCTTTGAGTCATCTTTCCTACCCCTTAACATTAATTTTTGGGCTTTCTTAACATTTACAAAAACTTTAACCAGAATTTCATACATGCATATAAGTTTTTTTGATCAAATCCATGCCCATTCCCTCCCCTCCAACATTACCCAGTCTGAAGAGGTAAACCTAAAATCTTTTAAGGATTAGATACAAACTCCCAAATACTTTTGACATTTTTGTCCTTTGGAACAGAGTGTGTTGTTAACAGGCCCAAGGACCTTTTGACTTTTAGCTCAGAAACTGGCTACATTTCTTTGGGATCTTTTTACCCTTACTGCCAAGTCAATTCCTACCTCTTATTCCTATTACAACATCCTCTGAAAGGGTTACCAAAATTGCCAATAGGGAATAGGGATGCAGACTGCTCTGTCTTCTTCCATGCTGAACAGGGAAGCAGGGTGAGGCAATTGGAGTACTCCTTAAGTGGGTCTATCTAAAGGACTCCTGAATTGCATAACTCTTGTCTCTAAGGGGAAAAGGAAGTCCTTGAATCATGAATAGGAGATGTAAAGGAGAAGTAAAGGCAAGGGTAATTAGCATTACAAGTTCTAGTCAGGGAACTAAAAAAAAGGCAGAACAGGGCAATTTGAAAATGGTTATGTGAGAATCCATTGGAGTTTCTTGACAAGGGCATCCAAAAGCATCCCTCTATTGGGTTCTTCCTCATTTTTCTTTTGTCTTCCAAGGCTGGACTATTTGGGTGGGAAGAGTGGATGGATACTCAGGTGAAGATCCAGTGACCCTCCTTTAAAGAATGAGCACAACTGTCAACAAGCCCAATTGTGACTATGTTTAGGAATCAGGTTCAGCAGAAGTTGTGATGATGGTAGTTATTTCATGCAGAAGGGACTGCTGTACAGCATCATCTTATTAAAAGTACCTGGAATTTAAAAGAATCTGGTGCTAGGAGCCACATATGAGGGAGAACATAGGTCATTTGTTTTTCTGAGTCCGTGTTCACTTAGTATAACAGTTTCTAGATCCATCAATTTACCTGCAAATTTCATTATTTCATCTTTCTTTACTGCTGAATAGAACTCTATTGTGTAAATATACCACCTTTTGTTAACCACTTGTCAGTTGAGGGACACATAGGTTGCTTCCATCTCTTAGCTATTGTGAAAAGAGCAGCAACAAACATGGTTGTACAAGTGTCGCTACAATAGGATGAGTCCATTGGGTATATGCCAAGGAGTGGTATAACTGTGTCAAATGGTAGGTTCTTTTTTAAAGAGTTTTCCACACTGCTTTGCATAGAGGCTGCGCGAGTTTGCAATCCCACAAGCAATGAATGAGAGTTCCCCTTTCTCCAGTTAGAGCTATAAACTTGGCTCTTAGGACTGCTTTTAATGCGCCCTAGAGGTTGTATTGTGTTGTATTTTCCTTTTCATCGAATTCCAGGAATTCTTTTATTTCATTCTTAATTTCTCCTTTGACACACTCATTGTTTAGGAGTGTGTTGTTCAATCGCTACAACTTTGTGTAGTGACTATGGCTTCATTCACTGTTGATTTTGAGCTTTATTGCTTTGTGGTCCTATAGAATGCATGGAATTATTTCAATATTTTTGTATTTGTTGAGGTTTGTTTTGTGGTCCAGTATGTGATCAATTTTTGAAAAAGTTCAATGAGGTGCTGAGTAAAAAGTGTATTCTTTGGTATTTGGGTGGACTAATCGAAAGATGTCTGTTAGGTTCATTTCATGTATGATATCATTTAATTCAGATGTCTCTCTGTTTATTCTTTGTCCACTTGTCCCATCTAATGGAGACAGTGGGATGTTGAAGTCTCCTACTATTCCTGACTTGGGGTTAATCTGTGTCTTAAAGTCCTGTAGTGTTGTTTGTATGAATTTGGGTGCACCAGAATTTGGTGCATATATGTTAAGGATTGTAATATCTTCTTGGGTAACTGTTCCTTTGATCAGAATGAAATGACCCTCCTTATCTCTTCTGATTAGTTTTAACTTGAAGTCTATTTTGTCAGATATTAGAATTGCAAACCCTGCTTTTTTCTAGTACCATTTGCTTGGAATATTGTTTT
>NW_008331828.1:707253-709717 GCF_000622305.1 Nannospalax galili
TATCTTTGTTTATTATTTTTGGTTGCCCATAGGTTATAGTTGTTTCTCTCTCTGTTCTACTTATTGCTTCAAGTATTCTTTGAAGTGCTATTTTGTAGACGTATTCTTTCAGGATATTCATGTCATGGAAGATTTTTTTTTCCTCCTCAACTATAATAGACATTTTTCCTGGGTATAGTATTCTGGGCTGGCATTATTGTGATGTAGAACTGGAAATACCTTGGTCTGGGCTCTTCTGGCTTTCATAGTTTGCATTGATAAGTCAGCTGTAATTCTGATGGGTTTTCCCATCAGTGTATGTGTCTTGTTGTTTTTCTTTTTCTACTTTCAGTATTCTCTCTTAGTTTTCTACACTTAGTATTTTTACTATGATATGTTGAGGGGAGTTTCTTTTTTGATCCTATCTATTTGATGTTCTATGTGCTTCCTGTATTTGTATGGGGATGTCTTTCCTTAATTTTGTGAAATTGTCTTCTACCATCCTGTTTAAGATCTGGTCAACAACATTAACCTGAAATTCTTCTCTTTCCTCTATTCCTATGATCTGTATATTTGGTCTTTTCATGTTGTCCCTCATCTCTTGCATATTCTATTCCTATGTTTTTAAAATTTTTCCATACTCTTTGCTTGACTGATCCAATTCTTCAACTTTTCCCTCCAGTGTTGATATTCTGTTTTCCATTTCATTCATTCTTAGGTGAGGCTTTCCCCTGTTGTTTCAAGGTGGCTTCCTGAGTTTTACACTTCCTTCTTCATTTCTCCCTGAGTTTTTTTCAATGTTTCTATCTCTTTTGTAAATTCATTCAGACGTTTATCCCTATCTTCGTTTAGCTCTTTGATTTGTTTGTTTGTGTGTTCTTTAAATTCGTTGAATTCCTTGATCATGTTTATGATTATTCTTTGAAAGTCATTCTCCTGGGTTATTTCTAGGGGGTTCTCCTTATAGAATTCTTCTACAGGATTGGTCGTGTTTGATGGGGACATAGTGTTTTGGCTTTCTGTTTTATTATTCTTTCATTGTGATTTTTGACTTGTGAATTTCTTTTGTTGTTTATTATTCTGATATGAGAATGAAGTTGAAGTATGCTTCTCTTTATATTATCCAGGTGCCTAGATCCTTTCTTTATTGGCTATGTAAAGCTAGTTGGTACAAGGTTCAGGTTCTTTCAGGTTTATTCTGGAAGGAACTGATGGCTTCAGATCAGCTATTCAGGGGTGCGTTGTCAACCCTATGCTAGAGAGAGGCCAGAGGAGGGCCAAAATTTGGCACTTTCTGGAGGTCTGCTGAAATCCCAGTTGCTACACCAATGGTGGTTCAAAGCCACCCTCTCAGGCTGTCTGCTAGGATCTCAGCCTTAGCTTACCAAAGCCAGATCTGCCCTGGGGCCTTGGGAGGGGCCTCACAAAATCCAAGGTAGGGGGATGGTATGGCACAATTAGGGGAAGCTCACCACCAGGTGGAGGCAGGATCTGGGAGGCTGGGAGGCAGGCCCCTGGGTTCTCAGGCCCTCTGGTAGTTGGAGGCCAGAGTGAGGCCAGAACCCGGCACTCTCTGATGCTCCACTGAGCTCTAGGCTGCCACCCCAATGGAGGTCCAAATCCACTCTCCCCAACATTAATTTTTGACAAGGAAGAACTATATGTATTTAGGAGGTGCAGTGTGATATTTTATTCACCACATACATTTTTGAAATTGACTATTAAATTAACATAATTACCACTTCATGAATTTTCGTATTAAAATATATATACTCAAAATAATGTCACAATGTATTTTCAAGACTGAAAACTGGCTTATGAATGCAATTTTTATAAAGTGACTGCTCCTTCAATATTGGCAGCGAAATTTCAGGAATTTGAGAGCCTTGATTTCAATCAAAGTCCTCCCAAATCATCAGAAGAGACACATTTAACGTCTCAGGTAAGTATATAATAAACTAGAATTCAAGAAAAAAGTTTCTCTTGTATTCTCTTTGAAATTCATTTGCACAACCTAAATGTCCCTCAGTCTATTAGTGGATCCTGTACATTAGTTACATTTACACTGAAGTTCTACTTTGTGGTAAAGGAAAAGGAAATCAAGTAATTTGTAGGTCAATGGATGGAAGTAGACATGACTATACTAAGTGAGACTGAGGTGTTCTCCCAATTGTGGTTCCTACCACCTTGAATAGATACTCAAAGGAAGTGAATTCTGTATGGGCTAGATATATGTGCACTCTCTAATTATTGCAGCACTGTTTGGAGAATAGGGAATCTACTAAAATGACCATTGACAAATGAAAGATTTACTGAAATGTGATATTTCTGAAGAATACAACAAAATCCATGGAAAAGAGTAGAATCTTCTCATACTTGAGAACAGGATTGATCTGGTAGACACTGTATCAGGTAAAGAATTTGAAACACAGCACTACATGATTTGTCATAAGAGAAGTAGAGAAAGAAGTGATAGATGATAGAT
>NW_008331828.1:709818-722599 GCF_000622305.1 Nannospalax galili
ACTCTTACACTTGAAAATAAAATAATCCAAATTGCATTTTGTATATTAAAATTGTTAGAAAATATCAGTTTGGATACACTCACCATAGGAAAGGATAAAATTTTACGTGTGGATATACTAATGACAGATTAGATCAATATCCAGTGTATATGTCTAACAAAATATCAAGGTAATGTCACAAATATGTAAAATGTGATGTCATCAAACAAAACTTGTTCTATTTTTATTAAAAGTTATTATTTATTTTATTTTCAAGTGTAAGAGTGTTGTGCTTATGTGTATGTAAGTGCAACCATGTGAGCAATGTCTGTGGAGGCAGAAAGAGAGTGTGGGAACCCCTGGAACAGGTGTTCAGTACAGTTGTTAGCACCATGTGTGTACTGCAAGTTGAACCAAGGTCCTATACAAGAACAGCATTTATTCTTTACCTCTGAGCCTTCTCTCAAGCCCCAAGAACAGACTTTCGAAACTCATAATGAACTACTCCTAAAGCAGCCTTTAAAAGAAAAACTTACTTATGCTTCCCCCCACACTCCCCATATTCTGTCCATGAAGCTAAGTGGAAGCATCAGCGCTGTTTCAATGAACAGTTGCAGGCAGAAGAGAGTGAGGCTGGTGGTCAGCTACCAGTGCTTCTGAAAGAGAGCTTAGTTTAGCCTCTGTTACATCGGATGAAAACCATCTTACTCTGCCTTCTTTAGGTAAAGAGGTGAGGCAGCTACAGTACCACGTAGTAATAGAAATTCTTGATCTTGTTGGTAGGGTGGGACACTCAAAGGGAGAAAAGGAAAAACTTCTATGGGGTCTCCATGTTGTGCTTTCTTTCTGCGCTTCTACTGTGACAGCAGACAGTATAACGGCCTATTTTGTTTTCTGAGATGCTTCTTCCTCTTATGTTGGCAGGTGAAGTGAATTTTCAGTAAACTGAAAGGGAGTTTCTTGAAAGAGGGAGAAGAGTGTTTATGTATTGCCTGGGAAGAAACTCCCAGAAGGAGGAGAGAGATGGCTTCTTCTCAGGTAAATGCATCCAAGGCCTGGACTGCGTAAACTTAATTTCCCGAAATGTTTGGTAGTTTGAACTTGTAATCTTTACTCATCCAAAAACTAGCTATGTAGACCAGGCTAACCTGGATCTCACAGAGACCCTTGTGCCCTCTCCTCTGGACTCCTGGGGGTAAAGGCCCATACCACCATACCCGGGCCACATTTCATATGTATCACCTATGTAGCATATCCACCTCTCCATTTTGTCCTCCAGTGCTTATGTTTTCCAGACTAATCCATTGAATTCATGACCAGCCATCTCAAAAGTGTTACTGAGATGATAGTTGAAAATTCAAATATGTCCATCTTCAGTTTCTAAGGAGGATGGACTTGCGTCCTCATATGCCACTGTATTGTTGTTTGAACCATACATAAAACTGATATTTGCTTGCATCCTCATATGCCACTGTATTGTTGTTTGAACTATAAATAAAACTGATATTTTTGTTTTATTTTATGCGGATTATTGTATTACTTTGCTCAATATTTAATCCCACCAACATCACTGCTGGGTTTGTTGACACCTGTATTCTTTTGTCTCCTGGTAGTTGATTCCCTTGGTTAAACTGCTCTGCACCAAATACCAGGCCTTTGCGTCATTGTTTTCAATTTCTTAGGAATAAGATTTCTTCTGGTAGTTTACAGAATGAAGCACGTGAAATATGACATTTAATGCAGAATCTCTCCTTTCATCACTGTTAATTTTCTTCCTTTCTTTGGAGAAAGAAACCTTTCTCATTTCTTTGCTGAATGCTGAGTTCTCCAAGTGGAGCTTCTGAGGCAGATATCTTTCTCTCTGTTGGGTTAGTCACAGCACTACCTCCTTTACTGGTTATTTCATCCTCAGAATAAGCTCTCTTTATAAAATGTTATACACATGTAGTTGTCTGAATTTGAAAGCATTTGTGTATGCAGCGTCAACATTGTTCAGCCAGCATTGGATCTTGTCTTCATATTTTTGTTACTCTTCAGTGAGGAGCCCTGTTCTCAAATCCTCTGATTGTTGTGTGCATAAGTCAACCAGTGTATTCCTTCTAGGTAAATTTTAGGTACGTAAATGATGATTGAAGAAATCATTATACAATTATTTTAAGAATAATGATGCCCTGATGTTTCTGTAATTTCTATGTTACATGCAGGGTGTAGGATGTTCTTTACAAGGATTGTGTCTTCTTGCTGTGGAGGAGAGCACATGCAGTTTTGTATCTTTCCCAATGTTCTACTCAGTGCTGTTGGAGAATATGTCTTTTGTACCTGGGGCATTGGCCTCACTGAAAAGTCTGTAAGGAAAGGGTTAAGTCAGGTCCAGCCAAAGATCATGTTAAGGTAGAAATCTGTGTTTCAGCTAGGACTAAAGTGAATGGTTATAAACATTTGAATTCATGAAGCAGACTCATAGTAAGTGTAACTTTACATCAGATAAATATATACAACTGGTCTTGTATGCTACAAATATAGGAGTGAAATGCAATTCCTATGTTGATGGCTTAATTTATGTGATACACTCCTTAATATCATAATCTTCACAAAAATTTGGAGGATCTGATGCTATTCTTCTTTTGCACAGAGTTTGTGAGTAGATTATATTCCAGTAAGAAATATCCTTTTTATTAATTCAGATTTCTCATTTAATTCAGAAGTCATTTACTAATTATCTTTTTCTTTCTTCAGTCCCGTACCCTGTTTAAGTGCACATGTTATAATTATCATTTTTCATTTTAGCATCCATTGACGTTCAAGGATGTGTTCATAGAATTCTCCCAGGAGGAGTGGGAATGCCTAGATTCTGCTCAGAGGGCTTTGTACAGGGAGTTGATGTTGGAGAACTACAACAATCTGGTGTCTATAGGTGAGGAGATTTTTCTTGGAGAATTTTTTACTATCCTGCTTCCTTTGAAAGATTATAGTCTACTTTGTGCATGTGTTAGTTTTGCTAATTAAGTCTTGGATTCTTTAAAAATTAGTTCATGGGAATGTCTGGGAATCATGAAGAACATATTTATGTTTTATCATTTCTTTCCATCCATTTCCACTTGTTAGAGGAATTATCAATTTTTATTATTTTTGGTGTTAATTTCAGCCACACATTGGCACATGGTACTTTAGCCCTGTAGCCAGAATCTTATTTTTAAATATATATTTTATTTTTATTTTATGTGTGTGAGTGTACTGCCTGCATGTGTATGAGTCCATCAGCATCAGATTCCCCTGGAACTGGAGTCAAGGATGGTTTGTAGCTGCTATGTGGGTGCTTGGAATCTAACCCTGATTCTTTGCAAAAGTAGTCAGTACCTCTTAACCCCTGAGCATCTATCCAGCCCCTGTAACCATAGCTGAATTGTGAATCAGTGACAGAACTCAAAATATGAAAACTGAAAACATTCCTATGTATTCCAATGAGACTGTCAGAAAATAAAAATTGGGAAATCATTTGGAGACTCTGTTGTTTTTCTGAATATTATCAGTAGAGCATAGTGCTATGTTAGAACTCTGGTATTTTCTAAAGCGTCCAGGAAGCATCATGTGCCCCTTTCTCATATACAGGTCTTGTGATGTGTAAGCCTGTTCTGGTCTCCTGTCTGGAGCAAAGCAAAGAGCCCTGGAATGTGAAGAGAGGGGAGGATGTAGCCATCGAGGTAGGTTTGAGTGGCTGAAGGAGGGGCCCAGGTGAGAGGACCTAAGTAAAGAGGGATATAGACCTGAAAATGGTTCTTCTACACTCTGTTTCACTGCAAAGAGATTCTGATAGTTCTTGTCATCCATAAGATGAGATTTCTTACATCATGACCTTCCATCTAATGGTTCATTCTTGCCATTATATATTAGTCTCTGAGCCCCATGGATACTGGACTGAAATATCAAAAGATGGAGCCAAAGTTTAATGTTAATCTGCTGAATAATTTTTCTCAATTGTAGATCATATGAAAACAACTCACAATGGACTGGGTGGTAATATGAGAGAAAACAGATAAAATTCTATTTCAAATTTGAAATAAGCTAAAAACATAGAGATTACCTTAGTTGCTGAGCATAATGGTGGTACATACCTTTAATCCCAGCACTTGAGAGGCACAGGCAGGTTGATCTCTGTGAGCCAGCCTCATCTCACTAGTGAGTTCCTGGACAGCTGGGGCTACAGGGAGATCCTGTCTCAAAAATTAAAAAAAAAAAAAAAGGATTACCTTAGTTATCACTATACATTGTCCTTGGAAAATAACAAGAGAATGAATGTAATATGCTCTGAACAAAGAATGCTAATAATGTGAAGGAGAGTGCATGTTCACTACAGAGCATGAGTCATGTACAGTGTGTTCTTCATGCATCATATCATGATGTGCATCACAAATTCATAGTGCATTTCACAGAATAAGTAAGTTATCATAATCAAATTATGAAATATCTTTATCTATAAACTCTTTTCACCTTGGGTAATGTGACATGAGAGTGATGGACAATTTTTGAACTTATCTAACCTTTCCCCAGGTATTTGCTACTCTAGGTTTGTGATTGTAGAAAAAGATTTCATGCACTAATGTTTGAGGACTCATAATCTTGCCTCCTAACTCTTTTTAAAATTGCTTTCTATTTATTCATTTTAAGTTATGTGTATCTGCTGGATAGCTTTACTGTACAGTTGACAGCCTGGGATGTGGGAGCTTCAATTGCAGAATTTTCTCCTTCGGTCTGGGCTGTGGCCTTGTTTGTGGGGCATCGTCTTGATTATTGAGTGATGTGGGAGGGTTCCAGGGTCCCACCCACTGGAGGTGATGCCACCCCTGGGCAGGTGGGCTTATGTTGTATAAGAATACAGGTTGATCAGATGTCAGGGGAGCAAGCCAGTAAACAGTGTTCCTCCATGGCCTGTGCCTCATCTCTACCTTCATTTCCTGTCTGAGTTCCTACCTTGTTCCCTTATGAACTGTGATGCAAAAGAACTAAGATAAAATAAATCTTTTTCTCCCCAATTTTGTATTAGTCAAAGTATTTTGTTACAGAATTGGAGAAAAAAGTAGAATGAAATTGCCCAACCAGAGAGTTTGGCATTACTTTGACAGTCCTGACCTTGGTGTTTTTAGGAGGATTATGAAAGTGTTCAAAAGTTTATTGCTGGAAAAGCCATTCAGTGCTTAGACTTTGTTGCTCTGGAGCTTGGAACTGTTATGCTGAAAGAGTTATGAACAATGGAGGCCTGGCTTGTGAAGCTTCAAAAGGAAGCAGAGACTATAAAGGCCATTTGTGTGATCTCTTGAATTGAGAACCTTTGGTTTCTGTTCAGCTGTGACTGAAGAATCAGCTGTGATTAAGAGACCAAAGTTAAACCTTTGCTTTATGGGGACAATTGATGCTGCTTACCTGGGGCTGAAAAATCAGCTGCAATAAAAAAGAGACCAGCATCACTTTAGCAAAATCTTCTAGAAAGTATTTCTTCAGGGTCAGCACAGGACCTGGGATTCAGAGGGGGCATGAGACTCCATCTCAAGCTGGAAGCAGGACTTGGTAATGTGTAAGAATCTCCTGCATGATTCTGGTGTTGAAAGCTTGAAGGGATCACAGAAAGCAGCAGAGATTTGACACTGTAAAGTTTGTACTGTCTTATATTGTGATATTAATGTTAACATCATATTTTTGGAACAAGAAATCAATAGGTTGTGGTTTAATAGTGATGTATTTGTGTGTCAAGTTGACAAGAGGTCAGTTGTGCTGGATAGCTTTAGTGTCAACTTGATATATCTGGGTTGAGGGAGCCTCAGTTGGGGAATTTTCTCCATTGGACTTGCCAGTGAATATGTCTGTGGGCATCTTCTTGATTATTGAGTGATGTGGGATGGCCTATTCTGGATGCTGCCATCCCTGGGGAGGTGGACTTATGTTGTATAAGGAAGCAGATTGAGCAAGGGCCAGGGGAGCAAGCAAGTAAGCCCCATTCCTCAACAGCCTGTGCTCCAGCTCCTACCTCCAGTTTCCTGCTCTGAGTTCCTACCTTGGACTCCCTGATGAACTGTGACCTGGGAGATGTTAGCTAAGTAAACCGTTTCCTCCCCAAATTGGTGTTGGTCACAGTATTTTGTCACAGTAATGGAGAAACAAACTACAATAATGTATGAAGGTATTGCTTGCATATACGTAAGTGCTTCTGTATCCTGCACTGCCCATGGATGTCAGAAGAGGGTATGGAATCCACTGGAAGTGAAACTGTAGTCAAGGACATTTTAACCCACCATGTAGGTGCTGTGAACCAAACCTGGGTACTCTGCAAGAGCAGCCAGTGTCTGAACCACTAAACCATGTCTGCAGGCCCCCCTCGTCCTTCTTTTTGCGCTGAATCAATCAGTCCTGTCACTCAGTGTCTCAGTAATGAGAGTCCTAGAGACGTTGTTCAATATATTGTCCTCTTTCCCCATCTTCACCCTGTAAATGAAATAGTGTTTGCCCAAGGGGGGAAAATTTGTTCAAATGTATTCAACCGTTTCAGGCACTCAAGTGGATTACAGAAGTTACAGGGGTTTCTTTTAATTGAACAGTCCTTTTTCCTTTTAACTTAAAAAAGCCATATATTTTTATAATTTTCTTAGAAAATTTTCCATATAGTTGATTACACTGATATTAATGTTACCAACCAATGAGTTTTTAAAAGCTATTCAGCTATTCATTGTGAGTCACTGTTAAGATTAGAAATCTACAGTTGTGTTGGTGCATGGCTTTGTTCCCAGCACTAAAGAAGCAGAGGCACACTGATCTATGTGAAATCAAGGACAGCCTGGTCTACCTATGTAGATAGATCCAGGCCAGGTGGGGCTACAGAGAGAGACCATCGCAAAAAGACCAGAGGAAAAAACAAAAGATAAGAAATACACAGGACACTCTAAATGTCCTGCATGACTCTTCCCATTCAATACTTGACCCATCTCTGTTTCAGCAATTCGGCTATTCAGCATGCTTTGGAAAAGTGGGTGTCTCCATATTATTTCCTGTATTGTTCCTATAAAGAGTTTCAGAATGATTATAGTTTTTTGGGGTTTTTTTTTTTGTTTTTGTTTTTCTCTGTCTTTTTCAGACAGGGTCTCTCTGTAGAGCAAGCTGGCCTGGAACTCTCTATGTAGACCTGTAGACCAGCCTGGCCTTGACCTCTTAGAAATCTGCCTGCCTCGGCCTCCCAAGTGCTGGGATGAAAGGTCTGAGCCAACATGCTCAGCTTATTATAGGTATATTTTTTAAGTTCACCACTGAAATAATTTTATACACCATATTTTATGTCATGTGACACTTTGGAGTGTCTATAGCAGATGATTCAATATATTCAGTGGTTTTCTTTTAAAAATATTACAATTATTTCCCTTTATCCCCAAGGTTCCTTGTCCCCCTCCCATTTACATAACCCCATTTTTATCCATATTTCCTTTAGTAACACCTGTTTCCTACTGTTCTCATTCTTAGGTTCTTCATTTTCCTTTACCTCCCTGGTTCCTTTTCAATATCCTGGTTCCTGTCATTATATCTGGATACATACTCACTTATAATGATTTGGTGCTAGGATCCACATATGAAGTACAACATAGGTTGTTTGTTTTTCTGAGTCTGTATTACTTCACTTAGTATAACAGTTTCTAGTTCCATCCATTTACCTGCAAATTTCATGATTTCATCTTTCTTAACTGTTGAGTAGAACTCCAGTGTGTAAATGTACCACATTTTCATTATCCACTCACAAGTTGAAGGACACTTAGGTTGCTTCCATCTCTTAGCTTTTGTGAAAAGAGCAGCAACAAACATGGATGTACAAGTGTCTCTGCAATAGGGTGAGTTCTTTGGGTATATACCAAGGAGTGGTATAACTGGGTCAAATAGTAGGTACATTTTCAGTTTTTAAGGGTTTTCCACACTGCTTTCCATAGAGGTTGAACAAGTTTGCAATCCCACGGCAGTGGATGAGTGGGCCCCTTTCCCCACATCCTCTCCAACATTTGTTTTCATTTGCTCTCTTGATCATAGCCTGTCTGACTGAGGTAAGATGAAATGTTAAAGTGTTTTTAATTTGCATTTTCCCAATTACTTATGCTGTTGAACACCTTTTAAGATATTCTTAGCCTCTTTATTTCTTCTTTTGTTGAGTTTCTCAGTCAATCTTTAAATTGAGTTTCTTCCTTTCTTGATTCTTTGTTTTTTCAGTTCTTTATATATTCTGGATGATAAAACTGTCAGAAATGTTACTGATGAAGATTTTCTCCCACTTTGTGTATTTTCTCTTCATTTCCTTGGTTACATCTTATGATGTACAGAAGCTTTTTAGTTTAATGAGTTCCCATTTGTTGATTCTTGACCCTGTTTCCTGAGCAATTGATGTCCAGTTGAAAAAAATTCTTTCTTACACCTATATCTAGTAGGTTATTACCAATGTTTTCTTCTAACAGTTTCGTGTTTCAGGCTTCACATTGAGGTCTTTGATCCATTTGGAGTTGACTTTTGTGCAATGTAGAAGATGGGTTTAGTTTCAATGTCTCCCAGAGGTTTTTTTGTGTTGCATTGTCCTTTTCATTGAGCTCCAGCACTACTTTTATTTCTTTCTTAATTTCCCCTTTGATTAATTCATCATTTAGGAGTGTGTTGTTTAATCTCTGTATGTTCACATAGTTACCAGAGTTTCTTCTGGTGTTGATTTTAAGCTTTATTGCTTTGTGGTCTGATAGAATGCACAGAATAATTTCAATCTTTTTCTGTTTGTTGAGGTTTTTTTTGTTGTTGTTTTTTCCCCTCTATGTGGTCAATTTGGGAGAAAGGTCCATGGGGCGCTGAATGGAAAGTATATTCTTTGGTGATTGGGTGGAGTATTCTGTAGATACTCCACCCTATACATCTGTTAGGTCCATTTGATGTATGGTATTGTTTAATTCAGATGTCTCTCTTTTAATTCTCTGTCCTGTTGACCTATCTAATGGAAATGATAGCATTTTGAAGTCCCCTACTTTTAATGAGTTGGGATTCATCTCAATCTTAATGTCCTGTAGTACTGTTTATGAAGTTGGGTGTACCAGCATTTAGTGAATATATGTTCATGATTGTAATATTTTCTTAGTCGAGTGTTCCTTTCATCAGAATGAAGTGGCCCTCTGTATCTCTTCTGATTAGTTTTATTTTGAAGTCTATTTTCTCAGATGTTAGAATTGGACCTCCTACTCTTTGATTAGCACCATTTGCTTGGAATATTTTTTTTCCATCCTTTCGACCTTAAGGTAGTGCCTGTCCTTGAAAGTGAGATGTGTTTCTTGCAGACAATGAAAAGATGGGTTTTGTTTCTTTATCCAGTCAACTTATCTGTGTCTTTTGACTGGGGAGTTCAGTCCATTGATATTGAAAGTTATTAATGAAATATGTGTATTGAGTCCTCTTGCTTTTTTGTTCACATTCTTGGTGTAACTACGTTTGCACTGTTATACTTTCATTAAATTTCTGTTACCCCATGGGTACAATTGTTCCTTTCTTCACCTCTTTGTATTGCTTCAACAACTCTCCGAATGGCTAGTTTTGTGGACATGAATTCTTTCAGCCTATTTAGGTCATGGAAGATTTTTCTTTCCCCTTCGACTATAATATACATTTTAGCTTGGTAAAGTAATCTGGGTTGGCATTTGTGGTCATTTAGAACTGGGAATACTTTGGTCCAGGCTCTTCTGGCTTTCATAGTTTGAACTGAAAAGTCAGCTGTAATTTTGATAGGCTTTCTTTTATATGTGACATTGTTTTTCTATTTCAGCTTTCAGTATTTTCTCTTTGTTCTGTACTTTTAGTGTTTCTACTATGATATGCTGTGGAGAGTTTCTCTTTTGGTCCTATTTGATGTTCAATGTGCTTCTTGTATTTGTATCTGCTTGTTTTTCTTTAATTTGGGAAATTTTTCTTCTACAGTGCTGTAAAGATCTGGTCCATGCCATTATCCTGAGGTTCTTCTCCTTCCTCTATGCCTATGATGTGTAAGTTTGGTCTTTTTGTCATGTCACACAATTCTTGTGTATTCCAGTCTTGTGTTTTTTTAAAAATTTTTCATAATCTTTGCTGGAGTCATGAAATTTGTCCACTTTACTTCTGGTCTTGATATTCTTTTTTCTACTTCATTCATCTATTGGTGAGGCTTTCTCCTGTCATTTCTTATTGGCTTGTTGAGTGTTTCACCTCCTTCTTTTTGGCCTCAGTATTCTTCAATATTTCTAACTCTTTTCTGAATTTATTCAGATGTTTATTCCTCTCTTCTTTCAGTTCTTTGATTTCTTTGTGTGTCTGTAAGTTCACTGAATTTTTTTAACATATGTAAATTATTCTCTTGAATTCCATAACCTGTGTTATCTCTATGGGGTTCTTAATGTACTCCTCTACAGGATCATTTGTATTTGGTGGGGGTATATCATTTGGGTTTTTCATGTTATTTTTTTTTGCTGTGACTTTGACATGTGGATTTCTTTTGTAGTTTCTGATTCTTCTGGGAGACCCAAGGCTTCCTTTGTGGAGTTTAGGTCTGCTCAAGAGAGGTGGGACCATAGGGAAAGGGTATTATCAAGGGAGAAATGGGGAAAATGGGGACACTTTAAATGGGCAAAATATGGTGGAAGTGTAAGATGGCGAGAGACATAAATAATGCATAGCTAGTTTTAAAAAGCCAGAGGTAACCATATTAGTCCAACAACCTACTGACAAATTATACACACAACTAGTTCAAGGAACAAAATATATGTCTAGTCAAGATTTATTTGAGAAGGTTTTGTTTTTGCCCAAGCTTTACCTACATAGCACATGGTAATTAAAAGTATCAGACTGGTGGAACTAACCTTCTTAGATGTTGAACAGCCACACTTTGAGTCCTACACTAATCTGGTCAAGGTACATAAAAGGCAGTTTTTTCTCCTTTCCCTCCATGGTCGACTAAATTCCAGGGGACTATGGAGCATCTCTCAAATTGTCCTGTAACTGCTGTGGTGAGTCACCTGTTCTCTTGTTCAGGAAGTCCATGGAAATGCCGCCAGATGGATTTGAACCAGTGTCCAGTTTAAAAAGAGGAAGGTCAACTCAGATGAAACATTTCCTCCATTCTTCCAAGTGAAGCCAGAAATGGTCAAGAAGGACCTTTGACTTATCTTCGTACATATGGAACTGTTAAAAGAAAGGAGCGAGGGTCTCCTCCCAACCCCATGTGATCCCTGAAGAACAGCTCCTCAAAAGACTTCAAAAGAGTAAAAATAAATTGGTTTATTTTGGCCAACTCTATGGTCTTAAATACCCAAAAGGAATGTATAACCAAAGATTAAATTGATCAATATACTTCTTTAAGAATCCATGTTTATAGCTAAAGGCTACATAACAGCAAACAGTGCCAGACAGGAGATATTTTCCTTTAAGTTGTTGGCCAGGGTGGTCCAAGAGACTCCCAACATTACTCAGGCTTTTATCACAGCCCTTGATGGCCTCCCAGAACTTGAACATGAGACCCTACTGCTGAAGACAGAACATTCATCAGAAACAGGATTTGGAGAAACAGAGATACAACTGACCTGGAATCCACTTCCCCTGAAGGCAAGCTCTCATACCTTTGGAGAATGCTCTGGAAGTGCCAAGGGAAAACCTCAATGGATGATCCAGCATCAGCTTCAACACCAAATAACCATATCAGTGGCCACCACGCCATACTCCTTTGGCACAGTAATGTCACTTTTTACTTGGGGGCAATTAACAACTACTTGATTTGACTAAATGCCCACTCAAAAGGAGGAAACTCAAGTGTGGTACTGTAACATAACCCAATACACATGGCCGGCATGATCATAGATCTTAGAGAGAACCCCCAAACTCTCACGTCACTAGAATAATGTGATTTCTTACTATGTGCAAAGTAAGTATCTTTATATTTACAGGCAAATATTCCAGTCACCACTCATCAAAGAAGCTCATTTTGGAGCAGTCAGAGACTAATACCAAGCACCACAACTGGTCACACATAGATATTGTCTATTAATTGCCGAGGGCTAAGGGACCCATCTGCAATGCAACCTGTACACCTAAGACTTATGGAACATAGAACAGAGATAAAGAAGAGGACACTAAGGAATCAGTTCTCAATAATGAAGCTCCTTCATGCAGTGGAGGGTTAGGAACAGAGACAGTCATGAATGGCCAAAGTGTAGAGATCAAGAGCCTGCTACATAATGGTCCTTGGACAGGACTTCATCCACCCAAGGTTCAGGGACCATCATGGATGAGGGGGCAGAGAGATTGTAAGAGCCAGGGAGAATGTGCATGACCCTATGGAAGCAGGGTCCTTGGAGCTCCTGGGAACCTGCTTAAATGATTCTATGGCAAAGATGTCAGTATTCACAAGTCCTAGCATCGAACAGACAGTAACCCAGCATAGCACTAGGAAAATGAAGAACAGATTCCAATCTAAAGGACAGTTGGCAACTGATTGCTGCTATATCAGCTGTTGGAGCTGATCTTCCTAAAACAAGGGACCCTAGATAAGCTGATTAAACTCAGTGGATAGACTTGCAGCGGGGACTGGCTCAGGATACTGAAAACACAGTGGGCAGTAACTGGGATGACAGAGTACATGGGCTCCAGTTGGGGGCAGGATCTATGGTAAGGTGCCATTTGGAATGCAGGTATAAAAATGAATAAGATTGTTTGGGATGTTCTGTATGAAATACATACACATACACACACACACACACACACACAATCAATAAAAATAACCATGGGG
>NW_008331828.1:723769-729449 GCF_000622305.1 Nannospalax galili
TTTTTTTTTAAATTATGTGTGTGTCTGTGTGAGTGTATTTCATGTATGTGCAGTGGTCTGAGGAGGCCAAAAGAGGGCATCAGATCCCTTGGAGCTAGAGTTACAGGCATTTGTGAGCTACCCCAGGTAGGTGATAGAATTTGAACTCCGGTCCTCATGATTGAGCCATAATCACCCTTAGCTGATGAGCTGCTCTTTAGTCCCAGCATGGAGATTTTTAAAAAACTATGTAGTAGAATGTAGGACGGGACTCCTACATGGAACCTCACCCACCCACGGCTCAGGGACCATTTCAGAAGAGGAGGTAGAAAGATTGTAAGAGCCAGGGCTGGTTCATGAATGGATGAGGTGAAGGCTTCCAGGCCAATGGAGGCTTGTTCATGTGCTCCTGTGGCAGCAGTGACATCCAACAAAGGACCCATGGCAGCTCAATTAAACAGGGGCCCAAAGGGGAGGTGAGAAATAAGTGGTGGGCCAGCACTAGACTGAGAGCTATTTGAGACTCATTGCTGCTGAGTGAGGGAAAGTATGATTTACATGCGACCACTGGATGGGCCCTATGGATGGCCTGTGGACGCCTTTACACTCTCATGACCCATGTCAGCTTAATTAAACAAGGGGCCCAAAGGGGAGGTGAGAAATAAGTGGTGGGCCAGCACTAGACTGAGAGCTATTTGAGACTCATTGCTGCTGAGTGAGGGAAAGTATGATTTACATGCGACCACTGGATGGGCCCTATGGATGGCCTGTGGACGCATTTACACTGAGGGACATTTGGATACAAACTCCTGAATGAATAGGACTTAGCATGTATGGCAGAGTTCATGGGGTTTGGTGGGGAGATGGGGGAGGCATGGATAGGGAAGAGGGTCTGGATTTGATTGGCAAATGTATTAAGTTTAAAAAGCTCAATAAAAAAAAAATAACCATGGGGATGGTTACAGGGGATTTCAAAGCTCTCTTCTGACTTCCACAGCATTGCATGACATGTGTGTACTCACGTACATGCAGGGAATACACTCATACACATAAAATAAAAATAATAAATTAAAAAAATGTTTTTAATTACCATTATATTAATCATTTGAATATTTCATGCGAGCAACAAATGTATCTTTTCACAATATAGTAGATTTTGTTTTCATGTGCTTAATATTCTCAGGTTCAATTTATTTTCACTTTTATTTAAATTAAAAAACACTAAAAAATATTTCAAGTCAGGTGTGGTGGCACACACCTTTAATCCCAGCATTCAGTAGGCAGGGGCAGGCAGATCTCCATGAGTTCAAGGCCATCCTGGTCTACATAGTGAGTTCCAGGACAGCCTGGGCTACAGGGAGACCCCGTCCCAAAAAGATCAAAAAAAAAAAAAATTCATATAGTATATGTTGATTGTATTTAGATACTCTCCCCTTTCTGTACTCAATTTACTACCCTACCCAATTTCATGTTCTCTCTGTCCCTCCTCTTTCTTTCTCCACACACATATATATGTATATATGCAGACATTCACTGGATCTCAGTGAACTTATGAAGCTTTTCCATCCATGAAAGTCATTTTATCTGTTATCTGCTTCCTTTTAAAAAACATAAGAATATGAGACCTGCTCAGCCAGCACTCTGACAAGCATGCCATACAGCACTTATCAAAGAAGCTTCTTTTAGCAACAGATGGAGGCTACTGCAGAGTTGCACCTGTCCTGAACTTATGTAGGACTTGTACATGCTGGGACCTATGCTGTGATTTCATGAGTTACTTCCCAATTATCTATAAATCTCTATTTCTTTGTATTACTCCACCGTCTGTGACTCTTAAAATATTTCTGTTTGATTTTCTGCAACCATCCCTGTAGCTTCAGAGGCAGAATTTTGATATAAGTCTCTACTTGGGATAGGTCGTATGTAGTATAATTTTCTGCACATTAGTCACTTCTGGATCTTTGTATGATTCACCATGTGCTGCATACATAAGCTTTATTACTGACAGTTTTATTGTAGCTCAGAGGATTCACATCTGGGTAATATTGATGATCAGTTCTCTCTATGGTAACATACAAAGCACCTTCCAGCACTATGAAGACTAGTCAATAGAGATGAAGCTTTTAACTCAGTACCAACTTGAGTTCTCCTGTTCTGTTCTATAGCTAACGGGTGTAGTGTCTTCAGCAGCTGAATCTTGTCATCAAATTCTGGTGGTAAGAGAGGATTAGTATCTAGAATGTATGATAAGCTCAAAATACTAAACATCAAAAAATATACAACTCATTGTATGTGGTGCAAGGAGCTGGAAAGGCAGTTATCCAAGGACAGAACAGAAATGTCTAAGATTGTCTTTTAAAATGTTATACATCAGTAGTCATAAGGGAAATGCAATTTAAACCACTTTGTGATTTATTAATCCATTCACCATGGGTAACATTCAAAGCCAAACAACAAGGTCGTGTGGTGGCACACTCCTCTAATCCCAGTATGGAGAGTGGGAGCTGGGCACAAATTCCACCCCTTGGTCAGGAGCTATTGGTAATTGATAGGTGCTAGGTCAGTGTTCTTCAAGGATGTGGCCCTCTCTCCATGGATTGCCCCATATTCAAGTGTTTATGTTCAGTTCAGTGAAAATTTTATATTTAGGAAAAAAAACAAAAATGAAAAACAAAAATCTAAGAAGAAAATATTGGGTAGATCATGAAGTGATGGACTGCAAGGACTTCTGGGAGTCAAGGGCAATTTGATAAAAATACATTTTTTAAAATTCTCATAGAACTAATAAAAAGTGTGGGAAAAATAAAAAAAAATGTACATCACATGCCATTATCAGTCCTCCTTATTTAAATCGCTCACAAATATAGTATACAAATTAAAACATAAGTATTGATACATGGGCAATGCCTGACTTTGTATGTAGCTGTATTTTTTATTCATTTGTTTTCCAAATACACTGTTAAGTAAATGATAACAAAAATTGTGAGATAACAGTAATGATCCCATCTAGAATTCATCTGTCATTCCTTGGAGATATTGAAATACTGCTTCATTTTCATTCTTTTGCATTTAATATTGCTAAGTCAAATGTCTTTATGAACTCATGTATGCTGCACTAAGTGAGAGCAGATGGGAGCTTTTAAAGGTTAAGTCCCAAAGGTAAACTCCTTGACAAAGTTTACTCAAAGACAAGCAGTCACATGTTTGATCTTGTAAATGGGCAAGCAAATAGCTAAACCAAAATTTTAAAACACTTGTTTTACATGATGCTGGCTTTGCAAACCATAATGTGATCTTTTGTAAAATAATATGAAAATTTTTCATTCTTACTTCATCTAACAGTCATTGAAATCTTGTTTTTCTATGAAATAATTCAGATCTTGAGGATTTTGTCCCCCGAAATTTGGGAAAATATACTATAGTTTAAGGTGGTGGACTGACATTGTTAATTGTTATTATATCAGAATCAATTTTAAGCTTTTTGGTGGACTGATGTTGTTAATTGTTATTATATCAGAATCAATTTTAAGCTTTTTCTCTACTTGGTTTTTGTGTTATTAAATTTCAGCTTGGTTTTTATATTATAAAATTAGGAATCATAACATTACATAGAAAAAATTTACAATTGTTCTCTGTAAAAATTTCTTTCTACTAATATGTACTGATCATTTTATGTCTTCTACGTATCTTTGCTTGCAATATGTTTTATGATCTATGGAAATTCATAGTCCATCTTGTTTATATATTCTTTTAGCTTTTCATTTGTTTGCCATAATTAGTTGTAGGTTTCTGAATGTCATTGTCCGTAAAGTGCATTTCTTGGACAGGAGATACTTGAATCATACTTTGAATCCACTCTTCTTGACTCTAACTTTTAATTGGTGACCTGAGGCAATTTTCATTTAATATTGTTATGGGAGAATTTTTTAATTCAAGATGATTTTGCTGGTGTTCTGGCTATTTTTAACATTGGTAGTAGTAATCATTATTAGTAAAAATATTGAGCTCTACTTTGTTTCGCTAATGGATTCCTTCTGGAACACGACACATTCATCAATTACTATTTACAATTGAATTCTGACATCTGTTCCCATGAATGAGAGTCTTGATCCTCTGTGTATCTTGTTTGCTTCCATAAATTCTGAAGTGATGACTTTTCTGCCTTGAATTGGTAAATTTCTTCAGATGAAGTTCTTCCTCCATGAATTTTTTAATGAAAAACAGCTCAATTTTTTATTCTTCCAGTGCCGTTTGATGAAAATAGAATCCTGCGGTTGAGAGAATAAATACAAAAGCTTAACGCAATTTACATTTTGAATTCTACACATTTTGATTATTGACTTGAGTTTTTTTTTTTATGTTTGGTTTATTTTGTTGAGATAGAATCTCACGTAGTCACTGGCCTTCATTCAGTATGTGGTCAAGAATGGTAATTCCTAGATCCTGCTCAGAGGGCTTTGCACAGAGACCTGATGCTGGAGAATTACAGCTGTCTTGTTTTTGTTGGTGTAGTGAATTTTCAGTGAACTGAAAGGAAGTTTCTTGAAAGAGAGAGAAGACTGTTTATGTATTGTCTGGAAAGAAACTCACAAAAGGAGAGAGATGGCTTCTTTTCAGCATCCATTGACATTCAAGGATGTGTCCATAGACTTCTCCTAGGAGGAGTGGGAATGCCTAGACTGCTCAGAGGGCTTTGTACAGGGAGTTGATGTTGGAGAACTACAGCAATCTGGTGTCTATAGGTCTTGCTGTGTGTAAGCCTGTTCTGGTCTCCTGTCTGGAGCAAAGCAAAGACCCCTGGAATATGAAGAGAGGGGAGATGGTAGCCAACCAGAACTCAACTCTTAGAAGACATCAGAGGGTGTATAACGTACAGAAACCCTGCAAATGGGAAGAATGTGACAAGTCCAATACCCATGTCTCAAATCTTAGAAAGCATAAATATGTTCATACTGGAAAGAAATCCTACAGATTTGAAGAATGTGGCAAGTCCTTTAGTCATATGTCAGATCTTAGAGCACATCAGCAAACACATACCGGAGAGAAACCCTACAGATGTGAAGAGTGTGACAAGTCCTTTAGACTTATATCACATCTTAGAGCACATCAGCGAACACATACTGGAGAGAAACCCTACAGATGTGAACAATGTGGCAAGTCCTTTAGATGTATGTCAGAGTTTACAGTACATCAGCGAATACATACTGGAGAGAAACCCTACAGATGTGAAGAGTGTGACAAGTCCTTTAGACTTATATCACATCTTAGAGCACATCAGCGAACACATACTGGAGAGAAACCCTATAGATGTGAACAATGTGGCAAGTCCTTTAGTCAAATGTCACATCTGAGTGCACATCAGCGAATACATACTGGAGAGAAACCGTACAGATGTGAAGAATGTGGCAAGTCCTTGAGAATTATGTCAGATCGTACAGCACATCAGCGAATACATACTGGAGAGAAACCGTACAGATGTGAAGAATGTGGCAAGTCCTTGAGAATTATGTCAGATCGTACAGCACATCAGCGAATACATACTGGAGAGAAACCCTACAGATGTGAAGAATGTGGCAAGTACTTTAGTCAAATGTCATATCTGAGAGTACATAAGCGAATACATACTGGAGAGAAACCCTACAGATGTGAAGAACGTGGCAAGTCCTTTAGACTTATGTCAGATCGTACAGCACATTAGCGA
>NW_008331828.1:729558-732673 GCF_000622305.1 Nannospalax galili
CAGATGTGAAGAATGTGGCAAGTCCTTTAGCCAAATGTCATATCTTAGATCACATCAGCGAATACATGCTGTAGAGAAACCCTACAGATGTGAAAAATGTGGCAAGTCCTTTAACCAAATGTCAGATTTTACAATACATCAGCGAACACATACTGGAGAGAAACCCTACAGATGTGAAGAATGTGGCAAGTCCTTTAATCAAATGTCACATCTGAGTGCACATCAGCGAATACATACTGGAGAGAAACCCTACAAATGTGAAGAATGTGGCAAGTCCTTTACTCGTATGTCAGATCTTAGAGCACACCAGCGAATACATACTGGAGAGAAACCCTACAGATGTGAAGAATGTGGGAAGTCCTTTAGAATTATGTCAGATCTTACAGCACATCAGCGAATACATACTGGAGAGAAACCCTACAGATGTGAAGAATGTGGCAAGTCCTTTAGTCAAATGTCACATCTTAGAAGACATCAGCGAATACATACTTGAGAGAAACACTACAGACATGAAGAATGTGGCAATTCCTTTATGATGTGCTCAACTTATAAGAAACATAAGAGAATTCCTATTGGAGAGAATCCCAAGAAATGTGAGAAATGTAAGAAGTCCTGTACAAAGTTGTGTTAGGCACACCTTAAATCCCAGCACTCAGGAGGCAGAGGCAGGAGGATCTCTGTGAGTTCAATTCCAGCCTGGTCTACATAGTGGGTTCCAGGCCAGTGGGGCTACAGGGAGATCCTGTCTCAAGAAGACCAAAAAAAAAAAAAAAAAACAGGCAACTGTACAGACAGGAAGTAGATCCATGGTTGTCAGAAGAATGAAGGGTAACCACTGATAGATATATGTCATACTTAACGTTTAATCAGAGAATTCATACTGGAAAGTAACTATTCCAGTAAGAAGAATGTGAAAAACTGAGAGCTCAGCACATAGAAGACTTGAGAGATTTAATACTAGAGAGAGACCCCATAATTATAAAGGCTTTGAGAAGTCCTGTACTTGTATTTCAACTCTTAGAGAACATCAAAGAATTTATAATAAAGGGAGGCACTGCAGATATAAGGAAAGTGCCAATTCCTTTAATAATATGTCAAATGGTGGCAGTTATCAAAAACACATATGAAAGATATAGTTTTCAATTGCACAGAATGTGGTACATCCTTTACCCTTGGCTCAATCCTTAGAAAGCAAAGCAGAATCCATACTAGAGGGATATAGCTAAAAGTCTGCAAAATTCTCAAATGCTTATATTTATATATTACAAAACTTCAAGTGTACTGAAGGAAAAAGAATCATAAAATTGCAAAATCTCTAATAGAAACTTATTTTTAATTCATAAGTGTGAGAATCTAGAAATATAATTACTGTGAGAAACCCTTTACTTTCCCATCCAATCTTGTTGAATATCACAGAATCTTTATTGTAGAGAAAACCTACAGATAAACAAAACATGTTAGCTACCATTTACAAATTGCTCCTTTATTAGGAAATATCAGAGATTTCTTCATGAACAGGAGCTGCACAATATTCAAAGATTAATGTCTCATTATTTACAGTCAAAGAAAACACTGTGTGACTAAAGCAGTGTGCTGGATAGCTTTAGTGTCTACTTGACACACCTGGAATAGGGTGCCTCAACTGGAGAATTGCCTCCATTTTATTGACCTGTGGTCATATCTGTGGAGTAATTTTTTTGATTGTTTCATGAGGTGGGAGGGCCCAGCCCATTCTGGGTTGAGCCATTCCTTGGCAGGTAGTCCTGTATTGTATAAGAAAGCAGTGTGGACAGGGGCCAGGGAAGCAAGCAAGTAAGCAGTACTCTTCCATGGCCAGCACTCCAGCCTCTGCCTCCAGGTTCCTGCACTGAGACCCTACCTTGGCCTCCCTGATGAATCCTGGGAGATGTAAGCCATATAAACCCTTTCATCCCCAATTTGGTATTGGTCAGAGTGTTTTGTCACAGCAATGGAGAAACAAACTAGAACAATAACAAGTATCATTGAGTTTCCACATATTTAAATTTCATGTGAATATGTGAAAATGTTAATACATATATGCAACTTGGAAAATCCTGAAGTGTATGAAGTCCTTGTATCTTAATTTGCATATGAAGGGGAAAAATTTATGCACATATTTTTTTAAAGTTGGAAATCCCATGTTAAAAAAGCCAGGATACATTACAGTCCCTATAATACAACAAGCTGGATTATTTTTAAAAAGTTTTAAAAATTTATGTCAATTATTTCTGTATTTTCATCAAATGGTATATGATATTTTGATAGACAAAACTGTTTTATTTAGAAACATTTGTGTTGCCAAAATTGGTACCATAGGCTAGTTTGACCTTCAACTAAATTCATATTTTCACTAAGTGTGGTGACTCATGCCTATAATCCCAGTACTCAGAGGCAGAGGCAGGCAGATCTCTGTGAGTTCAATGCCAGGCCAGTGTACCTTTTAGTTTGAGGTCACCTGGAGATAAAGGGAGACTCTGTCACAGAAAACGACCCCCCAAAATTCATATTTTCTAATTTATAAAGGATATCATGAAAATTTATAACAATTGTTGGCTCAGAGTTGAAGGGATGTATTTTTGTTCAATGCATTAGCAATGCTTCATTAGTGCCAATTGTTCTGTGAATAATTCATGGACAAAGAAAATTCATCAGAGTAGATATTTCTTTTTGATGAATGATGATACATTTTAGTGTGATGTATGTTTGGCATATTGCTACCACAGGAAAAGAAAAGGAGAATCCTGAGTATTTGAAAGGAATCATTTCCAATGACTCACAGGTGAGAATTATCTGCAAAGTATATTAATTTAGTGCTGAATAACACAATAGAAAGAATACTTAGATGATTTCAGTATTAATGTAGTAACAACCATAGGTGGAAAATTGAAACTTATCTCCCCAGATCTGTGATTTTAACATTTACTATCCTCTTACATTTTAGCCTAGTCTTTGAAAATTGCAGATAATGATAAAAATTGAAGACACTGTCACTTTTAGTCCCTGTACTCAGGAAGCAGAGGCAAGTGGATCTCTGTGATTTCAAGGCCAGTCATGTCTATATAGCGAGTTCCAGGGACTTCAAGGAGACCCTGTC
>NW_008331828.1:732726-733069 GCF_000622305.1 Nannospalax galili
TATTAATGATAAAAAAGATATTATGTAAGATGATTATAAGTATTATATTTACACAAAAATATGAATAAACAAAAATACATATTGATGCATGTCTAGATAGAATCATATCTACAGGAAACATACTTGTGTTCCCAGTACTGTGGCTTTCTGAAGACAGTACACTATTTGTTAGTTTAATATGGAAATAAATTCAATTTCTCTTGTTTTCTAAGGATTATGTGATAATTTGTTTCAATAGTTGTTACATGAGAACTGATGAATCCATAGTACATTATCAAGGCATCATTAATATTAGTTGCCCTGTGAATGAATAATGCCTCATGCAAAATTCATGAGTGATATC
>NW_008331828.1:733324-735145 GCF_000622305.1 Nannospalax galili
TCCTTAGTTCTTTTAAGATACATTTTGAATAAAATGCATTGAATTTATTTGGAAACTTTTAAAGCTGCATATAAGTTGATATTTTAATAACTCAATCAAGTGTTTAATGACTTAACAAAGAAATTCCTTAAAAAAATACTATCTTCTTTCCAAATAGAAACTCTCACATCTTTCAATGGATGATTAAGCAAAGGCGAATACAAGGATAATCTTTCAAATTTGGGTAAATCTGTGGATTTGTTTTTCCCAGGGATCTGTTTCTTTGGGACTTACTCTCAAGTAATTTGCAAGATCTATTTATTAGAGATAATATAATATATTAGAGACATTATGACAAATATAATGAAGATTACCTGGCCTTGTCATTTTAATCCTAATTTATGACTACTGATATATTTGAAAATTGTCAATATTTTTCTTTGCATCTACCCCCCACCTCTTTGTGGGACAACTGAACACATGGATTTGGGTTTTCCTTTACATAGAAAGAAAGGTGTAAACATGTGAGATTCTGGGTAAAGTTCTTTTCAGACTAACTCTGGGTAAAGTTCTTTTGAGACTAAGACAACATAAAGGAGTGCTTACGTGTATGTGCACCTTCTACAATATGTTCGGAAACAGATGATTACAGACAGAAATTCACAATGGTTATGTGTGATTGAAATTTCTTTGCTGTGACAAAAGTCCTGTAATATGAATAAAGTGAAAATATTTTTTTTAAAACAGTTACACTGTTTTTAATACATATCTGTCTGTTTCTATTGATATGAAACAAAATGTAGGAGTCTGGTAACCATGTGGCAGAGGGGACAATTCCCATCCTGAAGAAAGGAGAGACACGGAGGAACAAAGATTGAGATAGAGATAGAGAAGTTCTCTCCGAGGGTAGAGGCAAAATATGTGCTTCAATGTTGTACATCAGTGGTCTACTCTCTTCCAACCATGGCTGAATCGAGGAACAGCTATGAAGTCATGGTCATGATCCAATTGCCTTTCCATAAATCTTTTTCTGAATCTTGATGTCCAGAGCCCAAGTATTTAACACCTGAGACTCTGGGAGTTGATTTTGTAAGCATAATGAAATGTACATGACTTACTAGCCAACAAAAGAGTGGAAATCATGAAAGGTAGGTTATTTGCTCTGTTATAGATGCAGTAGCTTCTAAAATGCTCCATGCATCACACTGTGATTTTAGGTAATGTTAGATGCCTAGGGTAAGTGGCTCAGCTCTGAGTTTGATTCAGCACAGTATTTAAAAGGTCACATATCTCATGGATCCTGAATCTCCCTATGTAATTTATGTGATTTACTTGCATATTATACATGTGAGAAATAGCGCATAATTTACATTAGAAAATTATATATCTCCATGAAAATATATGTGATGTGGATGATTTCATGTAGCACAACAGTGCTTAGGATTGAACTTGAAAATACAAACAGAATCTGTTCTTGTAAACATGCTTTAAAAGATGCTCAGTAGTCCTTTCTTATTTTTATTTATTTATTTTTATTTTTGGTCTTTTTTGAGACAGGGTCTCTCTATAGCCCCAGCTGCTGTCCTGGAACTCCCTATGTAGACCATGCTGGCCTTGAACTCAGTATTCTTATAAGTGAAAAAACCCCAGTTTTTTCTTTTTGTTTTTAAGGGATAACATAAAAATGTTTGATTTTAAAAAGGCAATACTTGAGTAATGATCCTTTCAATTGCCAACTTTCTGTGGGTTTTCATTCTTTCTTTTCACTGCTAGCTACACAGGCATCATGGTACTATTCTTTCTCTGCATTTGTTTCTTCAGGTTTACAGATATTTATCATCT
>NW_008331828.1:735304-744767 GCF_000622305.1 Nannospalax galili
ACTTTTCCCAACACATATTGTATTAAACTCTGGGGACTGTATTTGCATTGAGAGGAGATACTAGGAATTGAATTCTCATTAATATGTGGTTATTCAGGAAAAATGTAGGGAATTTCCAGGGAAAGGTAAATGTGATACAGATAAAAGTGGTGTTTCTAAGCCGGGCATGGTGGCACATGCCTGTAGTCCCAGCACTTGGGAGGCAGTGGCAGGTGGATCGCTCTGAGTTCAAGGCCAGCCTGGTCTACATAGTGAGTTCCAGGACAGCTGAGGCTGCAGGGAGACCCTGTTTCGAAAAGACCAAAAAAAAAAAAAAAAAAAAAAAAAAGGTGTTTCGAGACTGTCTTCAGTTCCTGAAACTCGGAGAAATGAAACTCTGACAGCACAACTGAGTTATCACTAGGCAGTAGTACTGAGCAGGCCCAGTTGGAAGACTTAGGTTGTATTTTTTTATTACTATTAGTCTGAGACAAGATTCTTGTTTGAGGAGTACATATGGTCATGGCACTAGGTATCATGTTAGCAGAATACATGTAGATATTTTTTTAAAGGCTTTGAGAGACTGTCTTCACAAGATCAACGAAGCCTGTGCTGTGATCTCACACAAACACATAATCCTATGAGCTGAACACAATGCATGACTGAATTAGCTTAGGTGTGCTATAGATAGTAAAACCCATGGTGACAGGGAGCTCTCTCCCTTCTGCTCTTCCCAATGGACACATGTCCACAGCAGGTAAGAGTTCATTGACTTCTGAGTCCACCTGAACAGCATCATTTTGGCTCTATAGTGGAACTTGAGATGCTAAAGTAACAGTTGGTCCCAGACAAATATGTCCTGTCACACACAGATTTTAATTTGGAAATCTTGTCATGTCAGCACATGGAAAATTAACAACCCTTACTAGCCCTTTACTGAGACTTCAGGGATACTAAATATAATTTTTCCAATTGCATTTACTGACACATCTAATATCAGATATTGCTCTCCAATTCCATATTTCTGACACTAAAATATAACATCTATCTCGTGTAGATAGTGAGTTGCATTCTGATGCAAAGAGACAAGTATGATATAAAACCAAAGTGTGTGTGTGTGTGTGCCTGTGCTGTATTCACTAGGCGTCCATAGGAGCACCGAGCTTGCTAAAATCATTTGCCAACCAGGGTATTTCAATTTCTCCTTACAGGGATTATTGCCTTTATTTTCACTTTATCTGTGTTTAAAATATCAGGGTAGTAAAGAAGTTTTAGTTGAATTAGTTGTACTAAAAACACAAACTATTTTGACTGGAATATTTTATGTATGTACATCATTGTGCTTTCCTGTTTGCAAACATCACACATCCTTGTCCTTCATCTTGCAAAACAGTGCCATTGTTATGTGTGTGTGCATGTGTGTGTGTGTATTTCTGTATTTATATATTCATATACTTAATGTATAATATATGCATATGTTTAAACATAATAGCTTTGAAAGTGAGACCATGCATTTATTTTAGAATACTTAATATTGATCAAATTTAAGATTTAATTTTTTGTTATACAGATATGAGGAAACAGAGCTGTGTGAGTATCAAATTTTATATACATGTACACAAATGAGATTTCCCAAGGTAAACCAAAAAATTAGAATGGCTTGTCTTGTGAGACACGTTGATTGGGGAAAAGAAACTGGTTGATAACAGGAGCTAAAATTCCAGAGAAAGAGAGACTTCCAGAACCCCAAGGAGTGAATACAGTTCTCCCCTCTCCACTTGAGACTCTGCTGATCCATCAGGACATTGTCAGCTCAGTTCATACTCCACTGTGTGATAGGACACAGCACAGGAGGGAAAGTGACAACAGCATGTCAGAATGGAAGTTTGGCCAATGCCTTGGCACTAAATGAAGAGAACAGAAACCAGGAAGCAGGGCAGCCTTCAGGCTCTATTCCTATACCATGGAGTGATTAGGAAGTCAGGTTCTCTCTCCATGAGTAGTAAATTGTTGAGTGTAACGTCCATCACCCAGGGAAGAGCTACAAGAAATCTAAAGCCATTTCCAAGTGTCTTGATTGGAGGGGTAGGACTAAGATGTGGAAGGGATATTGCCACCTGCTCCAGAGCTTGCTAGATATGTCCTGGATCATTTATATTGAGAGACCAAGTAGTGAGCCTAGGTTTTCTCCTCATGGAGAGGCCCTGCACAAGATCCTAGGAAACAGTCATGGAATCAGCTACTTTCCAGGTCCACTCAGTGATGGAGTTGCTGATCTACCTCCCATGTGCCCTCAGTGTCTAGAGTTCTTGCAACCTCCTGGGTACCTCCCACCTCCTGTGTTTTCCATGGTGCAGGATGCTCTGGCATCCCAATGCAGCCCTGGAACATAAAACTTCATGGGTTGATCCACACCTGCTTCCTGCCATTGTCCACAAAGTCCCCAGCTACCAGCAGCTATGCTCAGCCTCTTGTGACCAACCAGATCCCCAATGAAGACACTCTCTGAACCAGAATCATGCAATTTTGTAACTCTTGGCTTACGGCTCCACTTACTATAGGAGCTAAGGAAAAAAACTTCCAGAAAAAGACCAATGGACACAGAGTCTGCTGAGGCTGATATAACAGACTTTAGACTTGATTATGCTCAGAGCCCTAGACACTGAAAAGTGCTAGATGCTGTCCCCAGCAAATTACCTGGATACTGAGTCCGCTGATATGTGACAAGGACACTTATTTGTTCCATTCCCACATGGCTGAAGGGTTAATGACACTCCCTCAACTTCTCTTGAGAAGGACTAAGAATGTTCTTGGTTTGGGAATCCTTCAGACTTAACTCATATTCCATAAAGCTATAATTACTGATAACAGGATATTAGGAAGTAGTTTTTAACAGAAGAATTGAGATTATTTGGCCAGAAATATTCATACCTTAGCCACACATTTTTAGGACATGAAATTATTTTGATCTTATTGTTTGTCTTTTGGAAAATTGATATTATAAAGAAAATATGAGATTTTCTTTTTGGTAGCATTTGCTTAAAAGTTCTAAATAAAAATACTAGAAGATGCTGGGCCTGTTGTCAAGGCTGGAAGGGAAAGACCCACAATGGAGAACATTTGGGGAACACAAATTACACTTTGTATGCATTTCAAAAATAGTAATAATGTAGGACACGGTGTCACACGTGGTAGTAGTAGGGAGGCGTCGACAATGGGATAGACATTTAAATATAATCAAAATACCTTGTTTGAAATTTTAAAATAATAAAAACATCAAAGAAATAAACCTGAGGGCTGGAGAGATGGCTCAGTGGTTAACAGCACTGGCTGATCTTGCAGAGGACTTAGGTGCAGTTCCCAGCACCCACCTTGATGCTAACAACCATCTGTAACTCCAGTTGCAGGGGATACAATGCCTTCTACTGACTTTCATGGGCATTGCCTGACATGGGTGTACCCATTTTCATGCAGGCAATAAGTTTATACACATGAAAAAAAACTGAAAAAAACAAATATTTGTAAAAATCAGAAGGAGGAGGTGCTGGGTGTAGTGGTGAACACCTTCAATCATAGCATTTGAGAGACACAAGCAGGTGGATCTCTTTGAGTTCAAGGCCAGTCTGGTCTACATAGTTCCAGGTCAGCTGGGGATATAGGGACACACTGTCTCAAAAAACTAAAGAGACCAAAAAAAAAAAAAAAAAAAAAAAAAAAAAAAAAGACAGAAGGACGAATAAGAAAGTTATAGTCACCATTGTAAATAAGTGCAGCTGGACAGTATAAACATCATAATCTCAGTTAAATGTCAAGCACACTATGGGGCCTGTGGGGTGGTTATTTCTCCTTCCAGTAAATATACTTGATGAAATTTAACTTTTTAAAGTTTAACTTCAATAAGCCCTGTCGTTGTAAAATCAGTGAGCACTTGTTACACCTACAAATTAGCACAGTGTGTTTTCATTTTTTTAATATTTCATTATTTTTATTTTATATGTATGCATGTATTGCCTGCATATATGTAAGTGCACCCATGTGATGCAATGCCCATGAAGGTCAGAAGATGGTGTCAGAGCCCTTGGAAATGGAATTATGGACAGTTGCTGGATGCCTTGTGGATCCCAGGATTTGAAGCCAGGCCTTCTGCAAGAACAGCCCTTCTTTTTAGCCACTGAGGCATTGCTCCATCCCCTACAATGTGTTTTTAAGAATCATGTTACAGCATCAAGCATTTTTCCATTTCTCTTTCTCAACTATAACTACAGACTTTAAGTTTGACAAGTGTACATTGGGGAAAAGGAGACACTCAGGCTTTTGTCACTTTTGTCATACAGTCTTTGAATAGAGATTGTCTATATTAGAGTCCAGACAGGTTTGTTCCCCTCCAGTTAATGCCAATGCAAAGTTGAAGTCATCAATGGAGTTGCACCCATAGTCTGACTCAGGTTAACTATGTGTGCCTAAATTCACCCTGTAGCTATTCCAGAGTCCATAATTTGCATAAATCTCCTTAGAATTTGGCATTATCCTCACATTGGTTCCATGGCTTGTGAACTGAGGGCTGTTGTGGTTGGGAAATTGGAATGGAAATGATCAAACTCCTGTATCAGAGAAAATGTGAACCAAAATCATCTTGTATTCCTGGAGGGATTGTAGAGAACATTGCCATTATTCAGAATTTGAAAGATGCAGGGGGTGGGAGAGATCCAACATCTCACTTTAGCAGTCCTGTTTGTTCTGTGAAGAACATTGATGGATAATGTAGACATATATTTATTTAATATGTAATCAATCCATGAGTCTAATTGCAGCTGTGGTGCCAGCTCTGGCGTTCTTACTTGAGCTAATTATCATACCAGCAGGAACTGGTGTAAAGTTAATAGAATTGCAAATGTAATGCCTGGTGTGGTGGTGCAGACCTTTAATCCCATCACTTGGGAGGCTGAGGCTGGTGGATCTCTCTGAGTTCAAGGCCATTCAGGTCTATGTAGTGAGCTCCAGGCCAACTGAAAGGTACAGGAAGACCCTGTCTCAACCCCCCCTCTAAAAAAAATAGTATTGCAAATGCCTTATCACCTTACATGTTATATAAGGACCACTAGAAGAGATTTTTTTTTCAAGTGTTAAGGCCAGCATTATTGTTATCCTATTCCACATCAGCTATTTACTCTTCTGTACTCCAATATCTTAACATGGTTTATAGTGACTTTGATCTTTTGTGTTTTCCACAAGGTACCACATTGTTTATTCATATTGAAAAACTTATGCTCATTTTATGATGAGAGAAGTTAATAACCACTATGAACTCACTAATACACATTCAGTCATAGGACAGGAAATAAATCTGATTCAAAATTTAAGCGCCTTCTAGGTCAGAGAAGTTTCTAGAAATGTAGAGGTCTGGGGCATGGAGAGATATTCCTTTTGGTTTCTAGGGTAAAACCTTCCACCTATATTCTCCTACTACCACATAAAAGGCAGAGCACTGAGTGTACCTGTTTGGATTTTGGAAGCAGCACAATACTCCTGGGCATGTAACTCTGAACCACAAACCAAATGACTGCAAATATTGCTAGTTTGTGGGAGGGTTGTCTTTTTTTGTCTTTTTGAGGCAGGGTCTCCCTGTAGCCCCAGCTGGCCTAGAACTGGCCATGTAGACCATGCTGTCCTTGAACTCACAGAAATCTACCTGCTTCTGCCTCCCAAGTTCTGGGATTAAAGGTGCCCACAACCATGCCTAGCAACTAGTTTTGAGTCATCCTAAAAGAGTAGAGAAAAATCTCTTCAAGAGTTTCAGGCTGATGAGCATGCTATCATGAAATGTACACCATATGATTCAGCATGCCCGAAATTGTTTGATGTTTGTGGTGTGACCCTGAACCTGATTTGAACCTTTGGCAAGTTCCTTATATGAATATGTGTGAAGAACTTGGGAGTATGAGCCTTGCCATGAAGTTATCTTCAAACAACTCTTACCCATTTGAAGGACAGTTCACCCACTGTTGTGGTTTGAATGACAATGTCCCCCACAAGTTTGAAGTATTTGCACTTTTTGTTTTCAGTTGGTGGCACTGCTTTGGGGAATCTTAGAAGGTTTGGTCTTGTTCAAAGAAGCATGTCACTGGTGCTGGGCTTAGAGTTTTGAAAAAATATTTTATTTACTATATTTTATCATTTTTATTTTATGTGTATAAGTGTATTGCCTACATGTGTGTAAGTGCACCGGTGTCATGCAGTGCCTTCAGAGGTCAGAAGAGGGTGTTGGATTCCCTGAAACTGGAGTTACACACAGATGTTAGCTGCCATGTGAGTGCTGGGAATAGAACCAGGTCCTCTGCAAGAGAGGTCAGTGCCCTAATCTGATGAGCCATCTCTCTGATCCTCCTGCTCTCCCACCACACTTTTTGTCTTTTTGAGATAGGGTCTCTCTGTAGCCCCATCTGGCATGAAACTTACTGTTAACTAGGCTGGGCTTTAACACAGAGGTTTGCCTGCCTCCTCCTTCCAAGTGCTGGGATTAAAGGTGTGAGCCACCACTCTCAGCAGAGAGTTCTTAAGCCTGGCAGATTTCCAGTCACCCTCTGCTTCCTGCGCCTGCTTGAAGAAGTAAGTGCTTACCCCTGTTATCCTTCTCAGGCCCCTCACTCTGATCCTCTTTCATGTTGGACTCTAATCACTCTGGCATCTGGAAAGTTAAGTTCAAATAAGCTGTTGTTCCCATAAGTTCTCTTGGTCACAGTGTTTTATCACAGCAACAATAATGTAACTAATACAGAATTTGGTGCCAGAGTGTGGGCTGCTTTCTCTGAAGATCGTGACCATCTGTGTGGGAGGAATGTGGAAGACTGAAAGTTTGGACTAGAAAATCTATTTATTGCTGTAAGCAAATGTTACCGTGTTCCACATGACTGGGATAAGACTACTCAGATTCAAAAAAGGTTCGAATCAGAGGAATCTATTTGCTGGCCAGTAACTGCACTCTCTGAACCCATTTAGATAATGCCACATTAACTGGGAGTGAATTAGAGCTTTTAAAGGTAAAGTTCAACAGGTAAAGTCTCCTGCTACAGTAGCCATATAAGCAGTCATAAAAGACAGATAAGCCTCAACTGGGCCTTCCAGGATTATATGGATGCATTCCTCAGTTCTTCCTGGATCTTCTGGCCCCAGGCCAGGGTAGGGTCTGGGACTGCTCAGCAAGATGGCTTACACAAAATGGAGGTGCTCAGGCTAATACACAGAGATAAATGGGCCCTTTTATTAGGACCCTGGAAGATGGTACTGAAAGCAAAGTAGTTCCTGAGGGAAATAAGTACTTAAGCAGAAACTGGGAAATTTTGGCAAAGAGTCTGTCTAAATAATATCCACAGCATAAAAACTTGCCTAAGGCTAACTTAAACTGTCATGGTCTAATTTTTTTGATGGAGGAAATTTCAAGTCAGCCTAATGTAGAAATGTTTGTGTGGCCATTAATGCTAAATATTTTGCAGATGTAGTGTGAAAAAGAGCAAGTAGGTCATAAAGAAATGCAGAATGCAGTTTTCATTGAAAAAAAGCACTAGTAAGATTAAAGTTGGAGCCAAGACATGTGCTGAAGGATAGGTCCTCTTTGATAAGGAGATTGAAATACAGCCATGCATGATGGTGAACACCTTTGATCCCAGTACTCAGGAGGCAGAGGCAGGCGGATCTCTGTGAGTCCTGTTCTAGGGCTACAGGGATACCTTGTCTCAAAAAGACCAAAAAAAAAAAATGTATACAAAATAAAATCTTTCACATTTATCTTTCCTTTATGTGGTATAAAACTTTGATTTCACATGGAAACAACTTCATTTTATTTGAATTGTCAATAGACATTAAATATTCCAAGAAATGTATCCATGTAAACTTTCAACTTGTGAAAGGGAAATATCTGAAAGGTTTTCTATTCCTAGAAAACTACACCATAGAAAAGTTGAGAGATGTATGTTTCACACAGAAAAGCTGGAGGGGCTGAGTCACCTAAGCCTTTTGGATGTAGAGTCTGAAAAGTCAGATGTGGAGCTGCTGGATTTAGTGTTTGCCATGCTAGTTTTCATCCTGTTTTAATCCAATATTTCCTAACTATTCTTCCATTCCTCCCTTGTGGAATGGGAATGTGTATTCAGTTCCATTGCATGTTGAGAGTATGTAATTTTTCTTTTGAATTGACAGAGGCTTACAGGTAAGTAATTGCCTTAATTCACAGAAAAGACTTTGGACTGTATGCTTTTGAATAGTATAAGACTAGTAAAGACTATGTAAATATTTAAGGATGGACTACATGCATGTTTCACTTAGTATAGTAATGGACCTATGTAGGTCAGGGAGTGGAATGATTTTGCTTGAATTAAAATGTCCTCCATATGCTCGGAAATTTTGTTCCAAGTTTGTGACACTTTTTAGGGAAGTCTGAGAAGGTGTCACCTTGGTATAGGAAGCAAGTCATTAGGAAAAGGCTTATAGAGTTCATAAGCCTTGCTGGATTTCCAATCACGTTTGGCTTCCTTTACCTACTTGAAGATGTAGGCACTTAGCTTTCTGCCCCTGCTCTGGCCACTTCACCATGCCTCCCCTCCATGACAGATTCTAATCTTTCTGGAAACTTGAACCATCTGCTCTAATCAACTCTTCCTCCTGTAAATTCCCTTGGTCATGGTGTTTTATCACTGCATCAGAAAAGTAGCTAAGTCACCCCCTATTGTGCTTATTGTATTCTTGAATAGATATCAACAATCTGCCTTGTATGCTGAGCTCTCATCATGATCTGATTGTTATCCAACCCAACAAGTCATAAATTTGGACACACACTAGCATCATTATCCAATGGATGTGGTATTTATGGTCAGGGACAAGCAAGTTCTGAAGTCATACTAAGTTACATGAAGAAATTAATAAATTTCCTATAGATGCTATAATTCCTAAAAGCACTTCTCAGGAATGCACCTATGGTCTTACTAGGTGTTCCCGTTTGTTAAGTGAGAAATAATCCTTTACTACTCACATCACTAATGATTTTACATGCTATGCAGGTATGATTCCCAAATGGAGAAAAGTAGCTTTTTAGTATGTTTCTGTCACATTTCTGAAGGAGAGTGGTTAAGCTAATATGACTATTAGAGAAGCATACCTGAAATATTGAGTAGAAAGATATTTGGTGTAAAGACAAGTAGATAGATCACTCCAACTGGACAAAAAATGTGAAAATAATTGTGTCCCAGGTAAATGCTCATCAAAAAATGACCTCAGCAGGGGGCTGGAGAGATGGCTCAGTGGTTAAGAACACTGGTTTTTCTTGCAGAGGACTGGGGTTTGAATCCCAGCACCCACATGGCAGCTAACAACAGTCTGTAACTCAAGTTCCAGGGGATCTGAGAGTCTCTTCTGTCCTCCACAGGCATTGCACGACACAGTTGCACTTACCTACATGCAGGCAATACATGCATACACATAAAATAACAATTAT